>NC_065543.1:7216917-7404417 GCF_932294415.1 Quercus robur | reverse complement strand
AAACGAACATGATTTTTGTAAGTATTATTAATTGTCTCTTATGTACAAAATGTTTTTGAAGCTGGTGTTTGTTAGAAGAAAAACATTCATGTCAACTAACCTCATTCACTACATAAGTGTCAAAGAACATAATGTACCTTGTCATTGCTAGCCACTGAAGTGCCAGAGGTAGTCGCTTGTGTTAGTGAGCTGATCTGAACCTATCGTCATATCCTTTCACAATCGAACAAAAAAACAAAAACATTAAAGGTGTGTGTGCTTGCAAAGGTGATTTCTTCAATACCACACCATGAATGAAAAACAAATCATAGTGATTAAAGATAAATCATTCTATACTAAAAGTGTGACTCATTAAATGCCACAATATATAATCACAAGATTATCAGCATCTAAAACCACGTCTACCTAATGAAATAATCGCATCAACCAAACTCCCTCCTGCAATGTTGCTATAAGCACTATATATTTTGTCCATAGTAGATAGAGCTATGCATGGATGCTTTTTACTACTCCAGCAAATTTCCCCTTTACTAGGAAAAAAAAAGCATATCCTATCATGGATTTATACTTGTCTAGATCACTACCCCAATCTGCATCATTATAGCCAACAAAGTGTTTCTCAAAAAAAAAAAAAAAAAAAAAAGTGTAGTTTCTACCCAGGTAAAAGAGTGAGTAATTCACCATTCCATAGAGGTATTAGAGAATTCTCTTGATTGCTTTTGCTTCAACAAGTCTGGAATTTGATTGGAATATATTGAATAAGCCAACTACATAACATATTGTTTTTTCTGTTTAAGCCCCTTAAACCAGATTGTTTAACCTAATATATTAGCCAAGTGATTACTTAGGTTAATTATTCAGATTTAGGTTAAATAATAATAAATCATATTATGCACAGCAGTGAAAAAGTAAATAACATCACGATATAATGACTCAGGAAAACTAATGAAACGAATTGTCTCAAGGTAAAAACTTGACGATGATTTAACCTAACTATCCTCAAGGTAAAGCAAATCCACTATAAGAGAATCAGAGTTTTTATAATCAGATTTAACCTTAAATCTATTGCTACCTCATATAGCAACTTACTAACACGACCACGTGCAAGCTCTGAATCCACAGCCTCTTTCTCTTCTTGGACTTACTGTAACACAAGCACCCATGCTCGTGACTTTGAGATCCCACTCAAAAGTTTCAGATCACCTTCAGTTGTTAATCTTATATGCAGCAACTTCTACAATACCGAATCTTGAGATTCTTCAAGGAATATTGCCGATAGAAGACTTTAGAGAGCTTTAGGTACAAAAACCCTAGATATACAATTGGAGGCACAAGATACACTCTACTCTCTCTAAAATCCTCTAAAAATCCCATATAGGATTAGCTTATAATGTCCTTTAAATACTTAAAAAAAAAAAAAAAAAATCACGATTTGGGCTTCAAACGGTATAGTATTGAGCTTTTTATGTTTGTTGATTTTTTGCTGATATGCGACTTTCAATCGATAGAGAAGAATCGAACAACAATCGAGAGGAATCGAGAGCAATTGAACAGCAATCAAGAGAACCAGATTGTATCGCATCAACCATTGCTTAGCTAAGTTGTTGACCACCTTTGATTATCGCTGATTGCCATTGTCCAACAACATTCAGCCACTTTTTTTATTCGGACATGAAATTTTTCCAATTCACTTTTTTTTTTTTTTTTTTTTTTTTTTTATAGATTCTAATCTTGAGGTTTGTTTTCCAATTTGAAGATCTAAAGTCACACAACTTAACCCATCAATCATTCTTTTTGGGTCTAATTATACAAAAGTTGTCAACTCGCTCATGTGCTTCATCACAATGTCTCCCTCTACTAATATTCCTTAGGCCACCAATGTAACCGCCCTTTAATCATAGATTCCACTATTTGGTCATTGGTGCGCCCTTTTGTAGGCCCTTGTAGCCATCGTCATCACTATTTGCTGCCATCTCTAGCATTTTGCACAAGTTATGCTATATTGTGGCTTGCCTATTTTACAAATAATCTAGTCACTCATGTTCACATATTCATGAGCTTAGATTTCAATTTCAATTCATCTTCAGATTTATCTTGAGTTTGAGAAAGAATGTTGGAATTTCATATATATCACATTTAGCATAAGTTGATGTCCTTGATTTGTTAAAACCAAAGAACATTATTTGTTCTTGAGTTTAGTCCAAAGTTCAATATATAACTCAAACAATTATTCCCATGGCACACTAAGTTAATAATAATTACATTTAGAAAGAAAGAAATTTTCAAATTAGATATATTATGCTAGAAAAATAGAAAAACTAAAAGAGTGAAAAGCTTCTAATGCATTCTACTTAAGCTTTGCCTGTTTGGAAATTATATAGTCCCAAAATGTCAAAATTATAATTTGACTTGGTTTAGCTTCTTAGTATGAAGGATAATTTTATTTCTCACTAAATAATTATGTAATAATTTGTACACCAATTTTTATATACATCAAACTAGTCTGATGGTAAATATTTCATTATTCATCAATTCTGTAAGAGTTAAACCCTTTGGACTATCAGAATATCTAAGACTCATTTTCTCTTTGAATAGCAGATATAGCATTTTGAATTATCTGTTTAAGTAGGAGACAAATATACTTTTATGTTATTGATTATTCTTTGATTTATATATATATATATATATAGAGAGAGAGAGAGAGAGAGAGAGAGAGAGAGAGAGAGAGAGAGAGAGAGAGAGAGAGAGAGGGTTGGGTTCAAGTTACATCTAATATAACTCTAAATAATGTTACATCACTCAATATTTTTTAATTGGATGTGGATTTTAATAAATCCACCGCTGAATTACATTATCTTCGTAAATTCTCCATGTTTGCAAAATTTAAAGATGATAAAAAATAAATAGCCATATCATCAATGAATTATGTAAATTCAAGTTTTTGTAATTTAAAATAATACATAAAAGATAATTTTATTGATCGAATGGTAAATTACATTTGATTAGCATGAAAATTACCATACACGTTAAGAACATATAGAACCTATAATTCAACGATTAGATTTTCAAAATATGAATTCAATAACAAATTATTAGGTGGTGTAACATTGCTTCTAGTTCACCCGATATAACTTGAACACAACCCATATATATATATATATGCACACATACACTTTGATTCATTTAATTTTTTTATTTTTATTTTTTACTTTATTTATTTTTCTATAGTTCTTGTATGGTTATTTCATTTGGTACGTCCAAACCTTTGGAAGACTTCTTTTAAATTATGTGATGAATTACAATAGGGTCGTACCAAAGATTCACAATAATTTCACAACTTCTCTTAAATTGCCCACTACTTTTACACGAGTCCGCCACAATACACAATTTAGAATATTTTTCTTAATTGTCCATATATGAGGTAGTAGACAAATTGACAGGACTTACTTTATAAAACCCTTTATGTAATAGCACTATAGCCATGTAATGGTGTGTCCTAGAGAAATTTTGGTAATGACTTTAATCAATTAGTACTGGCTTACCTTAAAAGTTATCAAGACTTTTTAGTGGAGTTGTGATGTGTTTTTGTATGAAACCATTTTTTCTCTCCCTTGCGTGTGTGTTTGTTTCTCAAAAAAAAAAAAAAAAAAAAATAGTACTTGGCCACTAGATTAAATTATCCAACTCTATATGTATGTATATATAAATGTAATAGAGAGAGAGAGAGAGAGAGAGAGAGTTGAGAGTGGTCACTTTCTTTGATCATCTGTAAGGCCTGAAAGAGAGCTTCTGGTTCTTTTTCATGAGATACTACAAAAGAGAGTCATTATATGAATAATGATGATCAGTTTACCAAAATAGTTTTAGACTAAGGCTCTGTTTGGGATCTATTTATTTTGCTGAAAGTACTGTAAAAAAAGGTAAAAGTTAACTGAAATAGTACAATGGGACCCATGAAAAATACCAAAAAATGCAACGAGGCTCATAAATAGTAGCAAAAATAAGTTGAATAGTAAAATAAACTGACCTTTTTAATTTGAAGCCAAACTCATACTAAGGAAATTGAAATGATGGTTACAAAAAACAATGGTGTGAGATTGAGATGATGACATGCATTGCCAGAATAGTGAAGGACACGTTAGACGGCGAGAGAAATGGTGACGGTAACAACAGCAACCCACGTTGGGGTGTACTCCAAAGGTGGACCTTCTTCTGCCATGTCCAAGGGCGGACCTACAGTAGGGCGGGGGTATACATATGTAATTTGAAAAATTAAGATTTCCCTTAAATATATATTTTTGGATCTCCTCTGAAATGTTTAGATATTGACCCACAAGAAAAAAAATAAATATGGACTGAAAATATAACATCAATAACCAACACACTCTCATCCAAAAAAAAAAAAAAAATTGTTGAAATGTTTAAGAAATGCTTATTTTATATGTTATACTTTGTCGAAATGTTTATAATATTATATGTTTAAGAAACACTTATTTTATATGTAGTATTTTGTTAAATATGAAATAGAAGTTTGTTTTTATTTTCATAAAAAAAAAAAAAAAAAAATTTGTTTTAAGCTTTGGTCCCTCCAGGTTCGAATCCTGGTTCCATCCCTGGCCATATCTATGCCTCTATCTCTACCTAAATCTAATTTTATACAAACCTTATGGGCCAAAAAGAAAATTAAATTTGAAAATTTATGGGGTTTGGCCCTAAAGATTAAACATGCTGACCGAAACCGACCGCTAATCAGTGCAACTTCAACTCCAAACAAATGAAAAACTGGGTTGACCCAACACAACAACACGTTACATGTATGTATACACCCACCCTACTCCAAACGAGTAAACATGGTCCATGAATCTCACCAATGCGAATCATATTCATTTCATTTCATATATCTTTCATTCAATCATTAATGTAATAATCTTTACGTTTGTTTGAATATAAAAATAAGGAAAGTGGACACTTGAATGGAAACGCAGAGAAATTATTGTCAATTATCATTTGGAGGATCTGTTTCCAACTTTCCCGTCTGTCACCTTCACTCTCTCTCTCTCTCGGACTTCACAGTTCATACGAAAAAGAAATGCAGATTCATACATGAACATGATGCCTACACTTTGTCTTTCCTTTTTACTCGTTTTTCCATATCATATTCATACATTCCACATGCAAAACAACACAAATGCTCCCCCGCTACTATAAACATTTTCTTTTTTGTTTCAATTATTTAACTTTTTCTTTTTGCCCACTAGGTTACATATAGAGTTGGATGTACCCTTCAAAAGAGAACTATAAGGTTCTTAGCGGTGTAAGGATTTATTATTAATGCTTTTTTTTTTTTTGGTTGTGTTTGCATAGTAGTATTTTGATGTTAATGACTCTATTATTATTATTATTATTATTTAACATGGTGATTGTTGTTGATGTTAAATGAATACATTTTTTGTTGGTTCTTTGTTGTTATGCACTGTTTATATAATTTATTTGAATAGCAATAAATTTTTTATATTTATTCATTTTTTCTCAAATATTTTAGGCCAATGTTGGAGGAGGAGATTACAATGTGAACAATGACATAAAAGATGACCTTGAAAATGAAAGTAACTCTCAGATATGGAGGACATTAACGCAGATGATGATTGATCTTCCACAAATTAAATTTTCAAGCTTGGTGAATAATAAAAGACCTTTTAATTTTCAAATGTTTATTGGATTATGTGCTTATTAGTTTGAAAAAATTATGGATTATTGCTTATTCTTTGATGGATAAAATTTTATGAGAATTATGTTCATAATTTATATTTTAATCATTCTATATCTAAGAATATTAATGTGTCTCTAATAAAGTATTAGATGAACTTTTTTTATGATGGAGTTGTCCAGAGTTTGTCGTAAAAGGTAAATGGTCGTCTTGAAAATGTATTTCAACAAAAAATCTAAGTATTGACAATGACTCGCAAAAATACAATAATGACAGAAGGGGTGTCTCTAAAATTATTCAAAAACAAAAAGACTCACACCGAGTTGTAAAGGAAGCAAATATATATATATATATATATTTATAGCATTCTTTATTTTCTTTATTATTTAAGTGCCCATTGAAACTATATGGGCCATACAATGAGAGAGTCCTCTCCTAAGGAGTAGGGTGCAAGTGAAACTTGATCCCAATTTCACCAACAAGGCTAGTTGGCATCATTTATTTCCTTCTAATCCAAACATCAAATCAAAACAAGCATTGGTACTGAAGAGTAAACAAATGGTGCTCCTAGCAAGTGAGATTATCGCCTGGAGCAACACCAAGTTGGTTACAATATTGAGTGTAGTACTGGACACGGGATTGGACTGTATTAGGGTTTCCACCATTGCATTCAATGGCACCATTGATGGCTCGAATGGTTGCACCAAAACCTTGGCTTACGACTGGACGGACATTGGTCATCCAAAACCACAAGGCGGTCTTAAAAGAAACAGCCACATCTGTAGCAACAGTTTCAGGAGAGTTTAATAAGTCGATTTTAATGCTAGTTCTAACGGCACTGTAATTGTAATTCCATGTTGGCTGAAGTGGTCCACGGCCAAAGTATTTTTTGTTAGGGTTGGTGGCGCGTGTGGCTATGATCTAGCTGGGTCTCGAGATTTTGGTGGCGCGTGGAGACGTTCTGGAGCTGTTAGCGGCGCGTGGTGGCACTTGATCTTGCCGTTGAGGGTCGGGTTCCTAGGTTTTGGTTGCGATATGCCGTGGAGCACGTCCGTCTTGTTGGTTTCATTAGGCGAAGTCTTGATGTGCACAAATTTGATAGGGAAAGGCACGAATTGCTTGGTTGTTGGATTTTGACATAGCACAGAGCCATGGTGGCTACGAGATGCCGTGGAGTCTAAATCCAGTAGACAAACATGTGTGACTTTTGATGGTGATGTGCATGTGAGAATCTTCTTTGCTTGCTAGAGATGTTTGTTTGATGCTAAGAACAAACCTTGCTCTGATACCATGTTAAATAAAATATTATTAGCAACGTGATGTGTTATATCATGTTGTATATGCTAGAGTGGATGCGGAAGAGGAAACATAGAATAGGAACATTGAGAACACGAGGGTTACGTGGTTCAGCCTTGTCGACCTACATCCACGGAGGAAACCCGTAAGGGTTACATTTTTATTGTGTAAGAGTGTAGTACAATAACCTATGTTACAATGAACCCTAACATAAGTATATATAGGCGACTAAACCCTAGAATACTAGTACAAGTAGGAATGAGTTTGGACCTATTACATTGAACTAATATGTCTATTATATATCTCTAACAGCATGGATATTGTGTGTTTGTCTTGTCACAGTAGTCCTGTGATGCACCATTAATCTCTTTTATGTAGCAAAATTCTGCCCAAAGATAAACATATTAATTTTGCTTCACCTTTCATGTAAACTTGTTCTTTAAACTATGAATTATCCAATCACTTATTAGAACGCACAAATCTGTATGTTTATACTACAACTTTTAAAATTTTCTATCACAAAAAATGTAATTTTGACATTTATTTATTATATATATTTTTTTTATGTTTTTGAAATCCACCAATTACGTTTATTGCCATAGCAATTTATAAAAGTTATATAGTAAATTTTGTAGCAGCTTTAACATTCTCCATTAAAAAATAAAATAAAAAACGAAAGAGAGAAAGAGACAGCAAGATCAAAATAACACATTAAATGAGCACAGTCCAAGAGAGTATTTATTTCACTAGTTGATTTTATCTTCTTTTTGAATATTTCTTTATTATTTTGTTTAATGAATGAATTGAACAAATAAATGAATGGTTTATTTAGCACTAGCATTAAACTAATTAAGTAACACTAGCATTAAACTAAGTATACTTAAGGCGTAAGTGTATGGAAAAATCACACCATACGTAGCCGGCCAGTGTACGTGGTTTTTTCTATAAATTAAACTAGATAACTCTTCCGGCACCATAACCAAAATTGAGATTAATTATAAAATTTTATCCACGACTTACTCATATCATATTACTAATATCAAGTTGTTAAAATTATAGTAGTGTTTATTAAGTTGAACTGGATCAATTAATTTAACGACTTTTGCTTTGATGGTTTCTTAATGCCCTCATGCAGATACCTCCTGCAAGCTTCCTTGGACCAAAACAATGTATCATGGGAAACAAGTCGTCACTGAGTGGGCCATGATTTGCGCTCCCAAGTTAATTAAGGAAGTGATCCGATTTTCCAAGGTCAAGCATATATATCTGCTTTGACTCCCAATTTGTCCAACTTTCTAGCTTTGGAGTCTTTTAATATAAAAAATTACTATTGAAAGTAGAAAATTTTGTTTGATTAGAATGCAAAAAAATAAAAATAATAATTTGTCTATATCCTGCCGAACTTTGATACTATCTAATATCTATAACAATCTATATAAATCCAAAGCAGATTGACTTCTGATTGATCTTATGATATTATGTCACATTACTTTCAAGGTCTTTGCTAAAATATATGATTTCATGTATAAACAAAGGGTCATGCTAACGAGTGCCCTAAGGGCACTTGTTAAGAATCACTTTTAGAAAAGTTTTAACATCATTTTTATGGGAAATGAAAAAAACTATCAAAACATTAATTGTTTTTTTTTCTTTTTCCATAAAAACTTTCTTTAATTGAATTATTAATCAGTGTCCTAAGGACACTCGTTAGCATTTCCTATAAAGAAATACATAATAAATGTCTTTAGCTACCATAGTAAAAAATTTCATACTTAGACAAAAAAAGAGAGAGTAAATTAACCATATTAAGTTAAATTTATCTATTCATTGCATGGACTACTGACTAGTTTTAAATTAGTGTCATGGAAACCATTTTGAAGAACCAACATCCACTATGTTATTGAGTACTATTTAAGTTTATATTTGTATGCGTTCTTTTGAAAATTATTTAACAAGACCCATCTCTAGAACCTTGTAACTTAGTTGATTGGCATCTCATGATATTTATAGTAGAGAATCTAAATAAATCCAAGATTCAAATCACACTCTATCATTTCTTGGGGCAATCTAAAAGATATGGGGGATAAATGATTTTTTACAAGGTATAAACAATTAAATATAATGCAACATCTTATATATCTTTAGATTCCTCAAAATTTAAAATTTTAAGCAAAAAATGATTCCTCCTATAATAAATTTTTTTATCAATTAATTGATTTAATACAAATTTTGAAAAAAATTATAACGTTTAAATATAAATAAGCACATTATAGTTAAATTATAAAAAAAAATAAAGGAAAGGAGGCCATGCGTAGCCTCATCAACCTGAAAATAATGCTTCTTACAAATGTTTTTCATAAACTCGTCGCCTTGTTCATCCTACAATCTGCATCCCTTTATTACTCTCTCCTACTGGAAAGTCATGCAACTATGGTTCCAAATAGAATAAAAAAACCTTAATCCAAGAAGACTTATAAAAGACAAGATTTGGTTTCAAATATGTTGGGTATCGGTTCCAGGATGAAGTCATGACTGCTATTATCTGTTTAGTGATAAAAAACGATTTTTTTAAGTATAAGGACCCAAAAAAAAAAAAAAAAAAAATCATGCTAACTATAGGGACATATCAAACAATATTTTAGCATATACTTTTATGTTTTAACATTATAACAGAGTCACATTTCGATAACCTTTGCTAGATTTCATGCTGCCACTATCAACTATCACTCGGCTAAATTGTTGACCACCTCTAACTGTCATTGGCCGCTATTGTCCAAAAACACTCGGTCATTGTTTTTACCCAAGTATGAAAATTTTCCACTTCATTTTTTTTTTCTTTTGTGGATTTCGATTTGCAAGCTATTTTCCTATTTGAAGATCCCAAGTCACACAGATAAACCCATCAATCATTCTTTTTTAGGTATAATTTATGCGAAATTTGTCAACTCTCTCACGTGCTTCATTACATTGTCATACTCTGCTAATATTCTTTAAGCCACTAATGTGATTGTCCTTTAATCATAGCATCCACTATTTGGCCATTGGTGCGCCCTATTGTAGGCCTTGTAGCCATTGTCATCACCATTTGCTTTCATCTCTAGCATTTTGCACAAGTGATTCTACATTCTACATTGTGGCTAGCCTATTTTACAAATAATCTAGTCACTCATGGTCACATATTCACGAGCTTGGATTTCAATTTCAATGCATCTTCAGGTTTTATTTTGAGTTTGAGAGATGATGTTGGCAGTAACATATATTACATTTAGCATAAGTTGATATCCTTGATTTGTTAAAACCAAATAACATTATTTGTCATTGGGTTTACAATGGTGGTGATGGCAGTGTTTTTCTAGTTGTTGCAGTAGAGTTGGTTGTGGGACTTTTTTTTTATTTTGGTTGAGGTTATTTTAATGGGTTGTATTCTAAAAATAAAATCTAGAATGTTGAGTGTATTGTAAAATGATATGATATAATAAATAAAGTGACTTTTTAGATAGTAAAATAGTATATTTTTTACAATTTTGGATGTTAATGCTATAATGGTGTGTCTCAGAGAAAGTTTGATATAGACTTTAATTAATTAGTACTTGCCGACTAGGTTAATTACTGTACCGTGGTCAATGCCAACACATGCGGTAGTCCATTTGTACGAGATAATGTCCATAAATGATCTTTAAAGAAAACCAAAATTTTCAAGGAGCCAAAATTCATGGCCATAGAGAAGCTAACACCGAGTAGTGGAAATGAGCGTCCAATTGGGTGAGTTAGTATATCTTTCCAGGGGGAGCAGGAGAGCGTGGGTATAAAACTGTTGGGATAGCAGCTCTATATATTATGTAACTATTACTAGTCATTTCAAAAATAAAAATGGTGAAAATAAATTATAATACTCTTTATTTTCTTTATTTATATGCCCATTGAAACTATGGGCTATACAGTGAGAGATAATTCTCTTCTTAGGAGTAGGGTGCAAGTGAAACTTGATCCCAATTTTACCAACAAGGCTAGTTGGTATTAATTATTTCCATCAAATCTAAACAAGCATAGGTACTTAAAAGATAAAAGAACACAAATGGTGCTCCTAGGCTCCTAGCAAGTGAGATTATCGCCTGGAGCAACACCAAGTTGGTTACAATATTGAGTGTAGTACTGGACACGTGCTTGGACAGCACCGGAGTTTCCACCATTGCATTCAATGGCACCATTGATGGCTCGAATGGTTGCACCAAAACCTTGGCTTACAACTGGACGAACATTGGTCATCCAAAACCACAAGGCGGTCTTAAAAGAAACAGTCACGTCTGTAGCAACAGTTTCAGGAGAGTTTAATAAGTCAATTCCAATGCTAGTTCCAGCTGCCCCGTAATTGTAATTCCATGTTAGCTGAAGTGGTCCACGGCCAAAGTATTTTTTGTTAGGGTTGCATGGATACTGTGTGTTGCTCTCGTCACAGTAGTCTTGTGAGGCACCATTGATCTCCTCTATGTAGCAAAAATCTGCCAAAGATAAACATTAATTTTGTGTTACCTTTCAGGTTAACTTGTGTATTTAATTGTGTGTGATGTATTATATATTATATTTTTTAATTAATTAATTATAAAATGTAGAGAATGATGATTTGAACCATAGTTATTCTTATAAAAGAAATTAAAAAAAAAAAAAAATACCACTCATCTACAAGGATTTTAGTGTATACTATATATTATGCAATTCAATAGTTCATCAAAAAAAATATTATGCAATTCAATTATAACCTAAATGCAAAATAATTATTATTTAACTTATAACAAAATTATAAAAACATAACCAAAAGAATATTATTGTAATTATTATTATAGATTAGATATAGTAATTAGTTACTTAATATGACATTAACTAAATTGGATATTGTGGGTGTTTTGTGACATGCACCTTATTGTATATGTCAGCATGCGTATGATATGTAACAAATTAATTAAAATATATGTTAGGATAGAGAAATATCTTACGTCCAGTCTCATGAGTAACATGAGCAAAGAAAGCTGCAATTTCACGCTTGGAATCATCTGCAGAACCGAGATTTCCAAATTGATTATACGAATTGAGAGCATCAAGAAAACCTGCTCTTGTGTAGAAGTTCTTTCCTGCACAGCTTGCATCAGCCTGATTAATTATCCCATTAAAGAAATCTTGGGTCACAATATCAGCTACAGATTGACCCTTCACATATCCAGGCACAAATCCGGCTAGGATTCCGACTAGAACAAGGATTAGTAGATTCTTTTTCACACTAAGTGCAACCATCTTGGGAAGTTTTGTATGTGGATAAAGAATGAAAAAGATAATATGTGATGAAAAACAAGATTGGGCATTTGATATTTATAGTGCAATATGTGGTGCAAAAACTCTATGGATGGAGTTCTTACTTTCAATTTGAGGATGGCGATTTCAAGATGGCGTATACGGTATGGATCTTGCTGTTCAAATTTGACTTTGCTGTTCATTGTGCTTTCTAGAATAAGGTAATTGTGCCTGTTTTTCTGTTCTTGTAGAGGCTGCTTATGACTGTTATAGCAAAATTCTAATCATTATCCAAGTAATGTTATACTGATGTGGAAAATTTTGCAACCAAAATTTCCAAATTGCATTCTTCCAAGAGTACTGGTTACTGGTTCAGCAAAAGATTGGTAATTTACATGTTCAATTTTTAAACCAAATGCTAAACTACGGAAACAAACTACACATAATTAAATGTTTTGAACAAGCTATCCTACTCCTTAAGGTGTTGAAAATTTTTCAGTATAGTACATATCTAAGGTTTTCGTCTACTCAAGTCCCTAGCCGGCCAAGTTAGTTTGCCTTGCTTGTACGTTAATTAATCAAGTCGCCTAAACATTCATGAACAATTAAGCAAGCCGTATAAAAAATTAAATGAGAACTATGAGACTATTTCTTTGACTAGATGAATTTTTCTTCTTTTTTGAAATATATTTCTTAATGAATGATTTGTTTAGCACTAGCATTAACCTAAGAACATTCACATTGGGTCTTGTAAGTGCCATATGTTAGTTTAATTTAGCTTCAGAGCTTCAAAACCCTCCATCACCCGGTCTTACAAAGTGAATGTAGGATGACACTATAGTAAGCTTGTGTAAGTTTTTATTATATTTTATTCTCTCTTTTCTCCCTCTCTCTTTATTACTTTGTTGGATTGTATTATTTTATTCAGTAATATATATTATTTTAATGAGTTGAATAAGAAAATAAAAGCTGGGATGCTAGGTGTGTTGTAAAATAGTATGATATAAACGATAAAGTAGTTTTTGAGATGGTAAAATGAATTTTTTTGCAGAAACCAGATGTGAATGCTCTAAGTAAACTTAAGGCTTAAGTGTATGGCAAAATCACATCACACGTAGCCAGTGTACACAGTTTTTTCTATAAATTAAACTGGATAGATCTTCCCCCATAACCAAAACTAAGATTAATTATAAAATTTAATCCATGATTTAGTCATATTAGTATATTACCAATATCAAGTTGTTAAAATTATAGTAGTCGATCTTTATTAAGTTAAACTGGATCAATTAATTTAACGACTTTTGCTTTGATGGTTTCTTATTGCCTTCATGCAGAAAACTCCTGCAAACTTCCTTGGACCAAAATATAGTTAAATTTATCTTCTTTTTTAATATTTCTTTATTATTTTTTTTAATGAATGAATAATTTGTTTAGCACTAGCATTAAACTAAGTATGCTTAAGGCTTAAGTGTATGGCAAAATCACACCACATTTAGCCAGTGTAAGCGGTTTTTTCAATAAATTAAACTAAATAAATCTTCCGCCATGATTTGCGCTTCCAAATTAAGGAAGTGATCCAATTTCGCAAGGTCAAGCATATCTGCTTTGACTCCCAATTAGTCCAACTTTCTAGCTTTGGAGTCTTGACAACTTGCCAACCCTAAACTCTTTTCATCTAGAAAGCTATTAAACTCCTTTCAGAAAAGAAAAAAAAAATCCCTGGTGATGCACAGACTTAATAAATGCCTATAACTACCATAATTATAAAGTTCGTGCTTAGACAAATAATAATAATAAGAATAATAAACAAGAGGGAAAAATTATATTCAATTAGATTTTTATATGCAGTGCACCATAAATTAATGTGAAACTATTTTAGAAACCACCGTCCACTATGTTATTTTTTTTTTTTTGAAACTACCATCCACTATGTTATTGAGTACTATTTAAGTTAGTTTATATTCATATACATTCTTTTATAAATTATTAAACAAGACTCACGTCAAGAACATTATAACTCAATTGATTGACATCTCTAATATTTCCAATGGAGATATTTAGGATTCAAAAATCCTCATCTATCCTTTCTTGGAACAAGCTAGTAAGGATAAGGGGGATAAATGATTTTACATGATATAAATAAAATGCAACATCATATACACATTTAAATTCCTCAAAATTTGCCTTCAAAAAAAAAAAAATTTTCCTCAAAATTTAACAGCAACAAATGATTCCTCTCCTAATTTTATTAATTAATTGATTTAATTTGAATTTTGAAATAATTATAAATAACCACATTATAGTCAAGATTAAAAAAAAGAAAGCCATGCATAGCCAATGAGTCCTAAGACTATCACCAGGAGAATTTTAGTTCATCAACCTCAAATAATGCCTCTTTCAAAGATTTTCCATAAAGTCATGGCCTTCTTCATCCAGTAATCTGCATCCCTCTATCACTCTCTCTCATACCGAAAAAGTCATGCAACCATACCAAAGAATTTCCACATTCCAATTCTCAAAAGTCACTATTCCTGCTTCTATACTATACTATGGCCCATATGCTACGTACCTAGCTAGATACATGCATCCTTCTTAAACTAATACCTATAAGGCTATAACTACCATTTTATTATATAGAAAAAGAGGGACTTTTTTTTTTTTTTTTTTTTTGAGTTTGTTTGTGGTGTAACGGAGCAGTAATTATGTTGTTAGTTTGTTACCCCTTATGGTATATATGGGTTAAAAAATTGTAAGGTAGTTTTGTCTATTTGTTCAATACAATTTTTAAGCCTAATTATGTATTATAATTACTATTTTACCACCCACAGATATGGATGGGCTAAAAATTTGTGATGTTTTTATAGTTTTTTCATTGCTTTTATGATCTGCTTGAAAAGATAGTTTTAGTGCTTATATATGTGTGTGTGACGGGCAAAGAGTAAATAGAAAAGTTGGCAGATTTGTCTTGCTACTTATGCTCACGCAATTAATATAAATTTCTAAGAGGTGGGATGTTCAATCAACCTTAAATATCTTTAACAAGAGGGATAATTTAAGTAGAATTGATTCCAAACAATGACAAAGTATATTTAATTCAAAATAGTCATGGAATGGTAATATTGGTGTCCTCGGGTCTAGTCCAAGATAGGGGTTACTTCTCCGTCTAGAAAAAATCCCTCTTCAATCCAGGGGCTTCTTGGTTTTATATAATCAGCCAAAATGTATCTGAACCCCACATTTGGAGGGTTAGGATCGGATTTTCCTAATACTTGTTCCATCAAAGCCTTGCTAGAAGGTTTTTACACTGAGGTATGAGCTGTGTGGTTACTGTTCATAAGTCATTTCCTCATTAATGCGCGAAATGGTTGCAGTGTATTTAATGAGGAGGGGATGGTTGCTTTATCTCCCCTCTTTCCTTTCTTCTTTGTTCAATGCCAAGTAACTCCTTTCACCCTCGGTTTGCACCCAACTTCCTTTGGCTTTGGTTCTCGGCTTGCTGAGAGTAAGTTGGTGTCCTCAGAGTCCTCGTTCCATTAATTGTAGTCTTCCTGCCTTTGCACAAGATTGCTAGTATTTTTCCAAGGACATTTTGCTGATGTTTCCCGAGGTTCGCTTCCTCAATGCTGTCCTTAATCACTTTATTTGTATTCTTGGATCTTCGTCCCCTCGCAATATATATATATATATATATATTCTCTCATTTAAAATGATAAAAGAGAAGTTATTTTTTAATTAAAACAAGTCAATGCTATTTACTATGGACATATATTCGGTTTACTTGAATATTCTTGGACAATGTTTTCTTACGTTAAAAAAAAAAAAAAATGTTATTCTGAAATATATATACTACATTTTTAAAAATTTAAACCTAGTTTATCAAAATTCATACAAAATAAATTGCGCTGAATAATGTAAAAAACCTCTCTATCAACGCCTAAAGTTCTACTTCTAAGGAACTTGTACATTTTGGATACATGCATGTATACATTTGATATAAGCACGCGTATTAATCCCCGTAACTCACGCAGCGGCAAGACCATGTATTCAGTTCCTATATATTGACATTGGAAATTACTTGTCAACGATGTAAGTCATAAAATACAAATAAAGAAAGAATCAAAAACCCTAATCGAAGAAGACTTTAGTACATTACAAAGAGATGGTTTCAAATACGCTAGGTATCGGTTCCACGATGAAGTTATGACTACTATTATCTGTTTAGTGATAAAATCCAAAAATTTTATAGTATAAAGACGAAAGCAAAATTCATGCAAACTATAAGGGTAGATCAAACATTACTTTAGTATTTACTTTTGTAATCCTTACATTTTAACATGGTATTAGAGCAAAGGAGTCAATACCGTGCCGGAGGCTATACCGGTTTGGTTAGCGGTACGATATATTTCGGATACCGGTCAATACCGATGTACCGTTTTGGGATTACTGCTATTTTTTATATATATATATATATATATATATATGTATGTGTGTGTGTGTATATATTATAATAAATATAAAAGTTTACCATAAAACATTTCTTCAATTCAGAACTAATTATTCATGGTTTTAGACTTTAGTATCAATTAAAAGAAGAAAAAAAAAAAAAATATATATATATATATATATAATAGAAAGCTTAAAAGTTACCTTTGCATACTAAGAAAATAAATAATACTAATAAGTTAGTGCAAATAAGTTACCATTCTACCTTAACAAAAATTTAAAAATTACAAAACTAAAAAAAAAATCTGTCACTCACTACAAAAAAAAGGTTCTATAAAACAAAAAATGTACCACATCCTACACATAACCATCGATAAACAGTAAATAGATTCATATTCAATTGCAAAAAAAAAAAAAGCTCACTGCCTCTTCTTCTTCAATTGCAAATAAATAGATTTAGTTATTTATTTATTTATTCATTAAATAGATTCATATTCAATTGCAAAATTTTTTGTTGCATGTTGTAAGTCTTCCAAAACTTAATCAAAATCAGAGACCCAATTTTAAACTTTTTTCAAACTCACGGGGAACAAAGTCTTCCAAAACTCAAAGTCAGTCCTCAGCGATCCTTGTGACCCAAGAGATTGACATCATGAGAGACCCACATGCAAGCGAGAGAGATGAGGTCAGCCAGGGTATATTATAGAAAAAAAATGCTATGAAAATGAAAAGCCATAGAAGATCGAACCTTGTAGAATCGGAATTGAGTCTCTCTCAGCTTTTTCTGATTTCACAGAGAGAGAGACACGAGACACGGACTTTGTTTGTGCGATGATGGTGGGGTGTGAGCGCTTGAGATCAGAGAGATGGAGGGTGAGGGTTGAGATCGGAGATGGAGGGTGAGGGTGAGATTGGAGATGGATGGTGAGGGTGAGGGCATGAGATCAGAGAGATGGAGGGCAAGGGTGAGATCGGAGATGGAGGGTGAGGGTTGAGATCGGAGAGATGGAGGGTGAGGGTGAGGCTTGAGATCAAAGATCGAGGCTTGGAGGGTGAGGATTGAGATCGAGCTCTTGAGAGATGGAGGCTGATGTGTGGGAGAGGCTAGGGTTGAAAATGTCTAAAGCAATAGTATATCTACAAAGCCTAAAGCCACATTTTTAACATGCGGCTATAGGCAAAATCTGAGGCCGCGTTTAAGAAATGCGGCCCCATCCTAAACTAAAGCCGCGTTTTAAATACGCGGCTTCAAACCAAATTTAAAGTCGCGTCTATAAAACGCGGCTTTAGGTAGTCTAGAGCCGCATTTAAAAAATGTAGCCACAGTTAAGGAAAAAAAGAAAAAGAAAAATGGTTTGCCAAAAAAAATTAAATACGATGGTCCTATAACCGTGTTTTTTAAATGCGGCCATAGCTCCACCCCCAAAAATGCGGCTACAGCTGAAAAAAAAAAAAACGTAGCTTCAGAACCCTTCTATGGCCCCGCATTTAAAACGTGACCTTTTTTTTTTTTTTTTCTTTCAACCGCATTTTTTAAAAACGCGGCTTTAGTTTGTCTAGGGCCACTTTTGAAAAAACGCGGCCTAATACCCTCGCGTTTTGTAGTGACTCGGTTAAATTGTAGACCAGCTTTGACCATTGCTAGAAGCAATTGTCCAAAACCTTTCGATCAGTCACTATTTTTATCCTAACATGAAACTTTTCCACTATAATTTTTTTTTTATTATTATTTTTTTTTTGTAGATTCCGATATTCAGGTCTATTTCCTAATTTGAAGAACCCAAGTCACACAACTTAACCCATCAATCATTCTTTTTGGGTTTAATTTATGCAAAATTTATCAACTCACTCATATGCTTCATCACAATGCCATCCTCTACTAATATTCCTCGGGTCACTAGTTTAACCATCCTCTGATCATAGCATCCACTATTTGGTCATTGGTGCACCCTTTTGTAGGCCCTTGTAGCCATCTTCTAGCATTCAATTGTCATCACTATTTGCTGCCATCTCAAGCATTTTACACAAGTTATTCTACATTATGGCTAGCTTATTTTACAACTAATCCAGTCATTCATGGTCATCTTCATGAGACTAGATTTCAATCTCAAGGCATCATCAGGTTCTATCTTGAGTTTGAGAGAGGATATTGGTAGGTTATACATATCACATTTAGCATAAGTTGATATCCTTAATTTGTTAAAGCTGATGATGCCGGAAATCATCAGTAAGTCACATAGCCCTCACGTGCTCGAGACAACACCTACGAAACAAAAACAAAGAAGACCTTGTAGAGAGTACCAATGTGGTACCGGCCAAATGCCCTCTGAAGATCAAGTTAGAGAACTTTCACAACTCTAGAGTGCCAGAACTAGGGAAATTATGCGTACCTTGGTTTGTGAGGGTTTTGGGGTTTTTATAGTAAGTAGGGTTGACATTCGTTCCTTGGCATAAAGGGTTTTTCCTTATAGGGAATATCTTCCTTAATGCGCACATCTTGCAGGATTCTTTCCTTGTAGAAGTCCCCTTGATTAGGGTTAGTCGTGGAGCAAAAGATGTTTCCTTATATATTCATGCATGGGGGCCAAGCAAGGCCACGTTAGATCCGTCAAAAGTTTACTTATCCCCTTCAGCTTCCTTCCATAAGCTTTTTAGTTCGTCTATGCATTCTAGTCGTCATATTTCAAGCTTCATTGATCTCAAGGCGCACCCATCGGCCTTGAGGTGAAACCATCGGCTATATGGTGTCGTTTACGAGTGCACAAGCAATGTCGTTGGGTTCACTAGGTTCGTTAGCTTTGCCTTGAGTTTATCAAACTTTCAGAATTACCCTTATCAAAAGCCAAAGAACATTATTTGTCCTTGAGTTTAGTCTAAACAAGGGATTCTCCTAAGTTAATGTTCCTATATATATCCTACTTAGAGTTCACTGTAAAACAATAATTTTGAATAAGAAGGATTTTGTCGCTAAGGATTTTATGTTGTGGATGTAGGTCATCAACCCAAATCACGTATCTCCTCTTACGCCTGCTCTCTCCTTGTCTCTCTACATCTTTTATTTTAACATGTAGGATTAAGAAATGGTTCATACATGGAATCGTGATCTCATGGATTACAAGGAAAAAAAAAATTGTAAGGAGTTCCTAATTGAAATCGGTTAATAATAGTTAAAATTGTCAAGCATCATTTGTATCAGAACTTCATTCCTTCTTCTATGTGTATGTGTGTGTTTGTTTCTCTCTCCAAGCATTAATTGTGCAATTATTCAAAAAGTTAATATTATAGCCAAGAGACAACTTTCTTTTTTCCGAAGTGCTGCAATAGTTTGCGAAAAAAGATTACTCCTTTGTGGCTCTTGATATGGCATGTGTTAGAAAATACTTTAACATACCTTCTTAAACTCAATTTTTTTTAAAAAAATAATAATAATTTGACCAATGTTTTGTCCTTTCTTATTCTCTGTTTTATGGGGTTGTAATATATCTGATTCAATATGTTTTCTCAAATCACTTTTTCTTAAATAAACATGCTTTACGTATAACCTCTCAAATGGGTGTGTGTATATAAATCCAATGGAGGAAATATATTATTTTGCTTCACCAGTACATGTCCTTTTTCGAATTAAAAAAAAAAAAAAATCCTAATTAATCAGTTGAAATACAAGCAACACACTGATGATAATCATGCATGACCTTTTCTTAGGCCAAAAGATGCTAAAATATGCTAAAATTTTATTATCTCCCAACTTAACCTCTTCGAGGTAGGGTCTTTTCAAAATTAAATCGAATTTAAAATTGAAATACCTATTACTTAGAATTTTCTTAAAGTTTTTGCCTAATTAATATTTGATACGATATATATTTATATATTTTGATAGGTTTTAAGTTTGGCAAATCATGACAAAAACTAAGTACCCGTTTGGATCCCACGTCCAACGTCCACGTTTAGTGTTTTGTCTTTTTTTTTTTTTTTTTTGACCAGCACCTCTTGCACTGTTTTTTTTTTTTTTTTTTTTTTTTTCAATAATAAGTTTTCAGTTTTCAGCAAAATAAGTTGTATCCAAACACACCCTAAGTCTCATTGAGTTAGAATGGTGTACTTTCAAGTCCAAGACAATACAACTCAAGTTCAAGGTGAAAAAAGTGAGATATAATCTAGTCCTCTCGATTGCTATTTGATTGCTCTTGATTCCTCTCGATTTTTGTTTGATTCCTCTCAATCAATTGAAAGTCACATATCAACAAAAAATCAACAAACGTAAAAAGCCATAACTTATCCGTTTGAAGCCTAAATTGTGATCTTTTTTTTTTTTTTTTTTTTTTCCAGTATTTAAAGGATATTATAAGCTAACCCTAGATGGGGTTTTTTAGTGGTTTTTAGAGACAAAAGAGTGCATCTTATGCCTCCAATTGTAGACCTAGGGTTTTTGTACCCAAAACTCTCTAAAGTCTTCTACCAGCTATGATCACTTAGGAAAACCAATGAAATAAATCGTTTCAAAATAAAAACCTAGGGAGGATTTGACCTATCTATCCTTAAGGTAAACAAATCCACTAATAGAGAATTGAAGTTTTACAATAAGATTTAACCCTAAATCTATTATTACTTTTAGTAGTAACTTACTGACACGACCACGTGCAAGCTCCAAATCTAGGAATTCTTTTCTCTTGGATTTGCATCACACAAGCTCCCGCGCTTATGTTTCCATTCAAAGGTTTAGCAACACAAACTCTCCAATTTGTGACTTCAAGACCACATTTGAAGGTTTAAATCATCAACTATGTATGATCTTGTTGTAGCAACTTCAAATCTACGAGTTCTAATGGTATGAGAATGATTTTTGGTAGTGACTTTGAAAGATGAAGGCACAATACCTTTTATATCTCACAAGAGCACCTCCAAAGTCTTTTTAAAATGTGTGAAATAGATTTGAAACCCTAATCACTTAATGGGCTTAATGAGCAGTGGGCCGAAGTTAAAATTTGCAGAATTTGCATATCAACCGGTCGAACCATAGTCTCGAACGGTCGAACATAGCATATTTCGAATTCTTCTTTGTGCAGCTTGTATGTTCTTGTGCTCTAACTTGTAACACTTTAAGAAATGTCTAATAAATCCTATAGACTCTAAGATCTATACCTAGACAAGTTTGTGTTCACAGTTTGCCAATTGTTCTAAACTTTTAGAACCTAACAATCTCCCCCTTTGCCAATCCGTGACAAAACTTACATACAAAATGAAATTCTCAAATACAAGAATAGCCCTATTACAATAAATTTTCCAAATACATCACAAATCCCAATCTAAGACTTTTAACCTAAAAGTTGCAAGAAGAGGCAAAAGGTCTTGATCAGAATGTACCTGTCTTTCCTAAAACACTCACAAGAGCACATTAACGCATGTGTGGAAATAACGATAGATAAACAACAAATAACAAATATGCAATAACAACAAATAACAAACATGTAAACTAACTCTCCCCCTAAGTTTGATACATAAAAAATAAAAACTTTTGTTTTCTCCTCCTTTCAAAAACAATTTCATCGCCCCCTAAATAAAATAGTTTAAAAACCTTTTAAACAGGATTTCCCAAATTTCATCTATTTCTCCCCCTTTTTGTCATGTATTGACAAAGACAACCCAACAAGAAGGTAGACAATAAACATGCACAACAAAGGATAAGAGAAAATAAAGAACTAAGGGAACACAAAAGAACTCAGCTCTATTGAAAATAGAAGCAACTCACCCTATGAAAAGCATAGATTTTAAAAACAGCTTTCTCCCCCTATAAGAATAGGAAAAACACAACAAGTTTGGGAAAAATAGTTTTGGGGGCAATTTAGAAGTTGGGGAAAACAAAGACACACATAAGTTGAGGATACAATTAAATACAAATATTCTCTCTTTCAATATATGCAAACTTAACACTATGTGACCCAAAACAAAATATTTTTGTTTCTTTGTTTAGACCCATAAACAAATGCATGTAAACATTCTAGGCACAATCAGTTAAGACCATACAATATAGATCAATGATATAAAAATTCAGCATGCAATGTGTTTTAGAGAAAATATTTGCACATGTATTATCCACCATATCACAAAAAAAAAAAAAATTCCAATTTTCAGTAGTTCACACATTAAGAAAGAATAGCATATACTAAAATGTATAGAACTCAAAAATTAATCAATCAATTTTTAAATCAAGTTGAGTATCCAATTAAGCAAAGTGTATTCATGTTGTGTGTGAAAATAATGAGAGATATGACTGCAAAAACGCAAGATGGATAAATAAAATAATGGAGCGCATGTGAATCCTATCACAAAATGATGCATGAAAAGACAGATTGGTCAAGAATTTAGAAATTGAAAATTTTCCAGTTTCAATCGGTTCAGCATCGATTAGACATCGATCGAATTAGGCAGAGAGTTTTTGCTTTAAAACCTGAAAAATTTTGATTGGTCAAGGGAGATCTTCAATCAATTGAAACAGTGAAAATTTTTAAAACTTAAAAATCTGGACATTTTATGTAGAAAAACAACTTGAAAGTAGTTTTTATGACTTAATGCAAATGAACATGATCTAGAAAAGTTTTAAAAACATGATGCCTCTTAAATGCAAATATCAAAACCAATCAAGAAGTTAAAAACAAAGATTTTACCATTGCGCACCCTTGGTGCGATGGTCACTCCATAAGTGTAAATGCTTGTGGGCTGTTGGAGGTAAGGGCCATGGTTAAAGTTTCCAAGAGAAAGCTTCACACACATATACACTTAAATTAGGCTAAAATAGAAATTCTATCTTGTATCAAAATAAATAATAAATAATAAATAAAAAAATAAAAACAAAGATTTTAAACTTCTAAACACATTATTCTTCAAATTCCTAACCAAAACAAAAATTTGCATTTACACATCAGTTCATATGCAATTAAAGATGGCCAATTTAGTCAACACATAATCATACGTACAGAATTTAGCAAAGATTTTTGTTTAGTGTGTGCAACTAGTAAGTGTACAAAGTATAAAAAATGCGATATGTAGATAGTAATCAAACATATTTTCTACATCATCAATTACATTAGTTTGAAAGTAACTATCACTTAAAGAGTTACATCATATGACTCTCACATTTCCTAGAAAACATGCTTGCAATCATATAAAAGCATTTTGACTCTTTTTGCTTTTTCTTTTTCTTTTGATTTTCTTAAAAAATTTCTTTTGAGTACAATCAAAGATATCATGCATGGGCATATAGGAGATAGAAAAGAATTACCCTTGTTACATATTTTTTTTTAAAATAACACCTTGTTTAATCTTGCTATGCAAGTGCTACACCTTACCGAGCACATCTTTTATAATTTGCACATAGGTGTTCATAATTGGCGAGTAACAATGGTGAGATGGTTATTTATGGTTTTCTTCTAAGATTTTTTATTCCTTATAATTGAAAGAATGTGACATCAAAATCAAGAGCATGTGTTTAAAGACTATAAACAACTCACACAATTAAGCACTACATAGCACAAACTAGCAAAGTGCAGAAAAATAGTTCATCAAAGTTAAACAAAAGTACACAGTCATGAAATGAAAATTTCATAGGCCAGCATCAATTACACACTTGGTGATGTGTAATACAAAACAAATAAAATCTTTTTGTGTTTTTAAAATTTTTATGACCAGAAACCAAAAAAATACAAATTATGCTAAATGAAAAAAATGCAAATGCAATGCATGACAATACTCAACTAAGTTATAGAGGATACACAAACAAGAAATATCAATTTCTTAATTAACCCACAAGTATATGTACAAACTAGTACATACTCATACAAAATAAAAAATAACTCAATGCACTCAGTTATGCAACACATACTTTCTATGTTTCTCCACAATATCAAGCATGTTCTAAATCAAGAGAGAGAGATTTTCATTTATGTAATCCTCGAGAAAAAATAAAGCAAGACATAAAATAAAATATTTTTATCTTTTTGAAAATTTTCAATGTATTTGGATATTTTTTTTTAAATAAACAAAACAACCTAAGAAAATAGCCTAAATGCAAAATAAACAATTATCTAATTCATAACAATATTATAAAAACATAACTAATGGAATATTATTATTATTATTGTTATTTTAGATTAGAAATAGAAATTAATTACTTAATATATGACATCAACTAAATTGGATATTATGAGTGTTTTGGTGCATGCATCTCTTATTGCATTTCAGCATGAGTGTGATATGTGGTAAATTAATTAATATATTTTAGGATGGAATAATACCATACATCAGTCTCATGAGTAGCATGAGCAAAGAAAGTTGCGATTTCACGCTTGGAGTCATCTACGGAACCAAGATTTCCAAATTGATTGAACAAATTGAGAGCATCAAGAAAAGCTGCTCTTATGTAGAAGTTCTTCCCTACACAGCTTGCAGCAGCCTAATTAATTATCCCATTAAAGAAATCTTGAGTCACGATATTAGCTACTGAACCTCCATTAGTACTTGGTGTAGTTGGTGATCCAGAAGTACAAGGACCTTCTTTGCAGCCCGGGCCACAGTAGGCATTGCCGGTATCACAAAATCCAAATTGGCTGCAACATAGGTTTGCTGCACAACCACAATTTTGACCCTTCACATATCCAGGCACAAATCCGGCTAGGATTCCGACTAGAAGAAGGGTTAGTTAATTCTTTTTCGAACTAATTAGTGCAACCATTTTGGGAAGCTGTATGTGAACAAGACTGAAGAAGATAATTGTGTGATGAAAAACCGGGTTAATGGTAATGGTAATTTCACTATCAATTTGATAGTAATGGTAATTTTAAGATGGCGTATACGGTATTGGTCTTGTTGTTAGAATTTGACTTTGTCAATAGGACAAGTACCGGTCATTGTTCCGTTCTTTAAATAAGGTAATTATGCATTTGTTCTGTTCTTGTAGAGGCTGCTTATAACAGTTGGTACCTAAATTATAATCATTATTCAAGTAGCATCAGACTAATGTGGAAAATTTTGAAATCAAAATTTCGAAATTGCATTCTTCCAAGAGTGGTTACATATTCAGCAAAGCAATGGTAAGTTACATGTGCATTTTTGTAAACAGTGGCTAAACTATGGAAACAAGCTATATATATAACATGATTTAAACAAGTTATCCAACCCGGTCCGTAAGGGATTTACAAATTTTTCAGTATAGTGCATTACATAAGCTTTTCATCATTTACTCTAGAACGGAAGGTTGGCCACGCATGTACATTAATCGGGTTGCAAAAACATACTTGAACAATTAAGCACCTGTATAAAGAAAAAGTGATACTAAAGATACTATGACTTTCAAAATTTTCCATCACAGAAAATGTAATTTTGACATTCTTTTATTATATTTTTATTACGTTTTTTAAACTCACTAATTACATTAATTGTCATAGCAATTTATAAAAGTTATATAGTAAATTTTGTAGAAACTTTAACATTCTCCATTAAAAATAAATAAATATATAAAAAATAGAAAAAAGGAGAGAGAAAGAGACAGCAAGGTCTAAATCAATAACACATTAAATGAGCACAGTCCATGAGAGTATTTATTTCACTAGTTGATTTTATCTTCTTTTTGAATATTTCTTTATTATTTTGCTTAATGAATGAATTGAACAAATAAATGAATGATTTCTTTAGCACTTAAACTAAGTTTTTTATTTTTTTTTTATAGAAAGAATAGTAGTCAAGTTAGAATTTTTAATCAACATAGAAATCATTAAAAAAAAAAGGAGATAACAACGACGATTTTTTTTTTTTTTTTTTTACGGGTAATCGTATATCATAAAACTGTTAACAAAAAAGCATATAGTAACGTATTAAACTCATATGTTTAAAGTAGTATGTTTAAAAACAAAAAAAAAAAAAAAAAAAAATGATAAAGTAGTGTAGGAAAGTCGATAATAAGAGCAACTAAGGTATTGCTTAAAAAAAAAAAAAAAAAAAAAATTGCTGCAATATAAAGTAATCGCTCTTATACTTTTCACTGTTGCAATCCTTGTCAAAAGATAAACATGAGTCAATTTCGATGTCTATGCTTTTTCCACAAGAAAGCCTTTTATAATTTTATAATATTATGAATTTCTGAAATCTCAAAACAAATATTATGAGTTTCTGACTTTCTGTTACTACCAAACCTCAAACAACAATTTTTTATTTTCAGACCCAACATAGTGAAATTGAATAAAACAATAAAATAAATACCTTAACTAGCTTCATCAACAGAGGTCCATATGGTCAACTCCCACGTTTCCTTGATTTTACATGAAGAAAGCTTTATTACAAAACCTCTTTCCATTTTCCTAAAACACCCCTCACGTTCTCTCTCTCTCTCTCTCTCTCACACACACACACACACACACACACAAACACATACACGGAACATACAATTATTACACACTCTTAAACCCTTTAACTTTCAAAGCCAATTGCTTTTCTTCACGTATGTATACATATGCTGTGTGCTACGAGATTCATCCAAACCAATAATACTAAAAGCATACTTACCATTAAACTAAGTAAGCTTAAGGCTTAAGTGTATGGAAAAATCACACCATACGTAGCCGGCCAGTGTACGTGGTTTTTTCTATAAATTAAACTAGACAACTCTTCCGGCACCATAACCAAAATTGAGATTAATTATAGAATTTTATCCACGACTTAGTCATATTACTAATATCAGGTTGTTAAAATGTAGTCTTTATTAAGTTGAGCTGGATCAATTAATTTTACGGCTTTTGCTTTGATGGTTTCTTAATGTCTTCATGCAGATAACTCCTGCAAGCTTCCTTGGACCAAAACAGTGTATTATGGGAAACAAGTCGTCACTGACACTGCCATGATTTGCGCTCCCAAGTTAATTAAGGAAGTGGTCCGATTTCCCAAGGTCAAGCATATCTGCTTTGACTCCCAATTTGTCCAACTTTCTAGCTTTGGAGTCTTGATAACTTGCCAAATCAAACCTCTTTTATTCTAAAAACTTACAATTGAAAGTAGCAATTTTGTTTGATTAGCAATGCAAAATAATAATAATAATAATTTGTCTATATCCTGCCGAACTTAAATACTATCTAATATCTATAACAATCTATATAAATCCAAAGCAGATTGACTTCTGATTGACCTTATGATATTATGTCACATTACTTTCAAGGTCTTTGCTAAAATATATGGTTTCATGTATAAACAAATACATAATAAATGTCTATAGCTACCATTAAAAAAAAAAAAAAAATCATACTTAGACAAAAAGAAAAGAGAGTAAATTAATCATATCAAGTTAAAATTTTCTATTCATTACATGGACTACTGACTAGTTTTAAATTAGTGTCAAGGAAACTATTTTGAAGAACCATCATCCACTATGTTATTGAGTACTATTTAAGTTTGTATTTGTATGCGTTCTTTTGAAAATTATTTAACAAGACCCATCTCAAGAACCTTGTAACTTAATTAATTGGCATATCATGATATTTATAGTAGAGAGTCTAAATAAATCTAAGATTCAAATCTTACTCTATTATTTCTTGGAGCAATCTAAAATACATGGGGGATAAATGATTTTTTACATGATATAAACAATTAAATATAATGCAACATCATATTAATATCTTTAGATTCCTCAAAATTTTTAATTTTAAGCAAAAAAATGATTCCTCTCATAATAAATTTTTTTATCAATTAATTGATTTAATACAATTTTTGAAAAAATTATAACATTTAAATATAAATAAGCACATTATAGTTAAATTATTTATTAAAAAAAAATTGAAAGAGGCCATGCCTACTCATCAACCAGAAAATAATGCTTCTTACTAATGTTTTCCATAAAGTTGTGGCCTTGTTCATCCTGCAATCTGCATCCCTTTATTACTCTCTCCTATCAAAAAAGTCATACAACTATGGTTCCAAATAGAATTAAAAAACCCTAATCCAAGAAGACTTATACAAGACAAGATTTGGTTCCAAATATGCTGGGTATTGGTTCCAGGATGAATTCATGATTGCTATTATCTGTTTAGTGATAATTTTTTTTTTTTTTTTTTTTTAAGTGTAAGGACAAAAAAAAAAAAAAAAAAAAAAAAAAAAAAAAACCTCATGCAAACAATAGGGACATATCAAATAATATTTTAGCATATACTTTTTATGTTTTAACATGGTAAAAGAGTCACATTTCGATAACCTTCACTAGATTTCATGCTGCCACTATCAACCATCGCTCAGCTAAGTTGTTGACCACCTCTGACCGCCGTTGGCCACCATTGTACAACAACATTCGGTCATTTTTTTTACCTAAACATGAAAATTTTCCACTTCATTTTTTTTTTCTTTTGTATATTTCAATCTTCAAGTCTGTTTTCCTATTTGAAGATCCCAAGTCACACAAATAAACCCATCAATCATTCTTTTTTAGGTTTAATTTATGCAAAATTTGTCAACTCTCTCACGTGCTTCATTATAGTGTCATACTTTGCTAATATTCTTCAGGCCGCCAATGTGACTATCCTTTAATCATAGCATCCGCTATTTGGCCATTGGTGCGCCCTTTTGTAGGCCTTGTAGCCATCGTCATCACCATTTGCTTTCATCTCTAGCATTTTGCACAAGTTATTCTAAATTGTGGCTAGCCTATTTTACAAACAATCTAGTCACTCATGGTCACATATACACAAGCTTGGATTTCAATTTCAATGCATCTTCAGGTTTTATCTTGAGTTTGAGAGATGATGTTGGCTGTAACATATGATGATGCCAAGATCATCAATCGAGATGATCGTCCAGTAGGATTGCTGACCAAGATCATCTAAAAGCCCTGCAAGAACAAATGAAAAGAGGGAACACTGGTGTGGTGCCTACCACAGAGCCTCCGATGGTTAAGTCAGATAACTGAGAGAGGAAGGAGAGTTTGGATACCAAAATATCGGAGTTTTTGTATTAGAATTCCATATCTCTTTAGGACCTGAGATACTTGTATTTATACCTGCTTCCTTTTCCTAGCCATTGGAGGTGCTCTAATAGTGGTTTAAAGGTGGTATTTGTAATGCTTCCTTGAAGTGTTAATGAAAGGATCTTCGTCTCTCCAACGGTAAGGAAAGTTATTGTAGTTGTGTAACGTATTGCCATTATTTATGAATTGCTGGCCCTTCCTTCGTCCAATGGATTTGGGTAAAGACGGATATTAACAGAATGGTTCCTTCGTCCACTGGCTCCTCTCCTGGACGAGGAGGTTCCTTGAGGGAGTTGTGCCGGCTCCATCAACTGCCCCCCTATTCCGAGGTCATTCAATTTGGAGACGGCTATAGGAATATGATAAGCCCACCCTTTTTTTTTTCTTTTTTGGCGGTTATGGCGTTTGGGGTTTCGCCCCTCCGTAGTTATTACTTAATGGTGGCGTGTTCTGTGTCGTGGCCACATGTCACGCCAGGATCAGCTGAGGGGTTCTCGATTCCGATGAAACCTTTCAATTTTCCCATGCTTTTTTACGCGCTCCCTTTTTAAACCCCTTGTGCTTTCTTTCTGCACTTACTTTTTTGAAATCCTAGTCCCTTCTGTGTTTATTGCTTTGATTCCCTAGCTCTTTTTGTGCTTATTGCTCCAATTTCCTAGCTTCTTTTATGCTCATCCCTTGATTTCTCAGTTTCTCCTTCTTCTTTAGGTACGCCCCTTTGTTTATTTTTTGTTCTTTCTTTCCTTTTAAAGTTTTATTTGCTTCCTTTTTCTGTTCTCTTTTCCTTTTTAGAGCTTTGCTTTTCCTTTTCCTTAATGGTGGATTACTTTGATATTAGGCACACTTCCCCCTCAATTGCCTTCATTTTCGCTTGTTTGGGTGCGTTTATAGGCTTTTCTAGTGGACATTGCCCACAGGTTGGGGTTTTCGCCCTAGGTGACAATAGCCTAAGTCTAGTGTTGGGTGATCTATACCCATTGTTGTGTCAATCCTTAAGTTGGTTTGAGTCAGTGCAAAGGGTTCTAAGGAGGGAAAATATGGGTTCTGAAGTTAGATCTAGTGACTTAGAGGCCAATCTGTCTTCTAGCGCCGATACGGGTGGGGTTAAGATGGATACAACCTATTTTCGTACCTTCGTCTTCCCTTCCTTCCATCTCTGCTTCACCCCGGTGCTTCCATGCCCTTAAGGAAGAGTGCTCTTTGAAGGAGGACACCTTCATTAGATTCCAGGATAGGTTACAGATTCCCAAGGAGACTAAGGTTCGTCTTCCTAGAAAATGCGAGAAGTCTTGTGCTTTTGCCCATTGGGAGGTTTGCTTCTACGAGGCTGCCTTCCTATGTGGCCTTAGGTTTCCTATCCATCCGTTTATAATGGAGCTCCTTCATTACCTAAATATAGCCTTAGGACAACTTATGCCAAATTCGTGGAGAATCGTCATAAGTTATATGGTAATTTGGATGATCATAGTTGACGGTGATATGATCACATTAAACGAGTTCATCCATCTTTACCATCTGAAAGAGTCCAAAGAGTTTGGTTATTACGAGCTCGTGCCTTGGGACAAAAGGTCTCGACTCATCGTCAATTTGCCTTCATCCTTCCGTTATTGGAAGTTTAGGTACTTCTTTGTGTCGGTTGGGAGACCCTTTCTGATGACTTCTGGGGGGATGTCCCTAGGCTGTTGCATCGATGGGAGACACCTCAACTTAGTACGTTTGCCTTGCATTTTTTTTTTCTTTTTGGTTTATCTTTTTACTTTGATCATCCCTTCTGACCTTGTGTGTGTTTTTTTCTATTTTATAGTTAGAGATTGTCCAGAGTTGGAGAGCAGGTTTGAAGAGCGTGTTCGGGCAGCTGTCAAATACGTGAGCACCATTGACGATTTTGATGATCTAGTTGACCCCCGGACCTTAGCTCGTCACTGTTTGGGACCAAAGCCTTCCCACTACGTTCTTCGTGCCATCCATCGCGAAGAAAAAAGTGAGTCACTTTAGGATGAAAGTAGATCATCTATCCTTCCTTTTCTTTTCTCCTTTTCCTCTTCTTCTTTCTTTTTTAACTTTCCGGTTGCTTCTCTTCTTTTCTGCAGAAATGACAACTAAGTTTAATCAAGAATTTTATGCTCGGATCAAGGAAAAGAAAAACAAATTCCTCTCTAGTATTGGCCAGCGGAGGTTGAAGGTCGTTGAGAAAGAAAAAGAGAAAGAGGTGACAGAAAATGGTTCATTCACCCTTGCCTTGGACGAGGGATGTGTTGCATCCCCAGCCCTATCTATCAATGAGATAGCTCCTCATGCTAAGAAGCACAAGACATGCGACAAAGGCAAAGAGAAGATGGGGCCAGTGTCTGGGCAGACGCTGAGACGGCTTTGGCTCGGGCTAATGAAGTTGTGACACCTGAGGAGCTGAAAGAAATTTCCGGTGTTCCTTCTCATTAGATGGTGAATCACCATGTCCATAAGCTCGTCCAGGTAACTTTCCTTCATTTCCTCTTTCTCTCTTTATATATATATATAGATAAGCACGAAGTATATCAGTTGTTCATTACACGATATTGGATACCAGGAGTTGGGGGAGGTGATGCACATCAACTCCCAATACTTGGCGAGTTAAGAGAAGGCCGTGATGGCCACTTCCAAGGTGGAAGCGTTGGAAGCTGAAACCTCAAGTTTGAGAAAGGATTTAATAGTGGCGATGGACGTCAATAATTCATCCAAGGAAAAGATGAAAGCTTTAACTAAGGAGCTGAATGTTGAGAGGTAGTTGGTGAAGCAAAGAGACGAGCAATTGGTGGCAGCTAACTAGAAAATAAAGAGCATCGTGGCTAAGGTCGTCCATGCTTTTCAACTCACGAAGGAGTACAACGTCATCTTGTTTGGCTGGTATTTTAAGGGATTTAAGCTATTAAGGAGATACTTGGTAAAGCACGGTCTAGAGATAGATTTGGAGGACCTGGATTTTGAGACAATTGACAAGGAGATTGAGGCAGATGAGGCAGTGCAAGTTATTCAGGCTATTGCATCTACTTGCGAGGATCCTCTAATGCCTGAGAAGGGTAGAAATGACGCTCCTGAAGCTTGATTCCCTTGTTCTATTTGCCTGCAAACTTTTTTTTTTTTTTTTTTGGGTGCCTTGCCTGTTTTGGGGCTGTTAAACAATTTACCACTTGGTGCCCTGCCTGTTTTGGGGCTTTTGAACAAATTAAAGCTTATATATATATATATATATATGGTTATTTCCCTTGTGTTTATCTTGCTTGCAAGTACTTTCTGTTTGCACCTTTTGCTTATGCTTTTCATCATCCATTGGGGACTTAGAAATTTTTTTGCTCAATTACGAATCTTGTCAATTTAACTAAGTGGATGACCTTCCTTTGTCCTTGGGATCTATTCACCTTAGTTTTTGGCAGGAAGACTTACATCCCTCAGAGGAATCTCGTCCCTTGGGGACTTAGAAAAATATTTGCCCAATTATGAATTTTGTCGTTTGCACTTAGTGGATGACCTTCCTTCGTCCATGGGATCTCTTCGCCTTGGCTTTTATTGGGACGATTTACATCCCCTTAGGGAATCTTATCGTCTTTTATTTGGACGATATACATCCTTTTAAGGAATCTTATCGTCTTTATTGGGACGATGTACATCCATTTAAGGAATCTTATCGTCTTTTCTAGTTAAAATGATTTACATCCTTTGGAGGAATCTTATCATTTTAACTTGGTCAGAGTTTTTGCATCCAGATGGTGATTTCAGTTTGAACGTGAAAAAGATAGTCAGAATATGTTAATCGCTGAATAATACGTTTATTTGATTTGCATTAAAAAGTATAAGACAATGCTGACTGCTTACAAATGGACTACAATTCCTATTCGTAATACCTCTTTAGATGTTCAACATTCCAAGGACGAGGTAACTTATTCCCATCCGAATCTTCCAGGTGATAGCTTCCTCGCCAAGAATAGTGGACGACCATATAAGGTCCTTCCCATGCTAGCCCTAACTTGCCTTGTGCTGGATCCTTCGTTACAGGTGTCACCTTTTGTAGAACGAGGTCTCCGATGTGGAACCTTTTAAGCTTTACTCTCTGGTTGTAGTACTCCGCCATCTTCCACTGATACTTGGCCATTCTTTGAGAAGCTTGGTCTCTGACTTCATCCAAACAATCCAAGTTCAACTTCAATTGGTCGTCGTTGCTGTGTTCGTCAAAAAATTCCATCTTAGGGCTAGTGAGCCCTATTTCGATGGGGATGACTGCTTTTATGCCATATGTCAGGTTGAAGGGTGTTTCTCCTATAGAGGTTCTTACTGTAATTTTGTAAGCCCATAAAACACTAGGTAACTCTTCGCGCCATCCTCCCTTTGCCCCGACTAATCGGGCCTTGATGATCTTCAACAATGTTTGATTCGTTACTTCAGTCTGTCCATTGGCTTGAGGATGCCCCGGGGATGAATATTTGTTCTTGATGCCAAGGCTTAAGCAAAACAATCTGAATCCTTGACTATCGAACTGATGACTATTATCTGAGATAATCGTCTGCGGGATCCTGAACCTACACACAATTTTTTTCCATACAAAAATCCGTACCTTTGCTTCTGTAATCATGGCTAGTGCTTCTGCCTCCACCCATTTTGTAAAGTAGTCAATAGCAACGAGTAAGAACTTTACTTGCCTCTTTCGTTGTGGTAGAGGCCCCATGATGTCAATTCCCTATTGTGCAAATGGCCAGGGGGAAGTAATGGCCGTCATCTTCTCTCCTGGGACTAGCTGGATGTTCCTATGCCTTTGGCAGCTGTCGCACTTCTTAACGATTGTAAGGGACTTTGCTCCCATGTGATCACTGTAAATGCCCCCGTAAACTTCTTCCGGAACATACTTGGCTTCTTCTTCTTCAACACACCTCAAGTAAGGCTGTGAAAAGCCTCTTTTGTAAAGCTCATCATTCAGCACCGTGAACCTAGCAGCCCGTTTCTGGATCTTCTTGGCTTCGTTAGGATTTGGTGGCAATCGTCCATCCTTAAGATAGGATAGGATTGGGCTTGTCCATCCTGCGCAGGTGTGCATCAAGAAGGTTTGAAATTCTTTGATGTTGGGAGAGTTCTGTTCTTCCAATTTCCAATCAGTCACCTTTGCCTAATGATCTATTGACGCACTTCTAGCCACTTCGTCAGCTTCTGCATTTTGATCTCATGGGACCTGAGCAAACTCTACCCAATCAAACTTGCTTACCAATTGGTCCGTCAACTTAAGGTATCTCTGCATCCTTGTCTGCTTTGCTTCGAAATCTCCCTTGACTTGCCTTATGATGAGCTGTGAATCACTTCTTAGCAAAGCATTTTTAGCTCCAAGTGTTTGGGCTATCCTCAGCCCCATCAGTATAGTCTCATACTCTGCTTCGTTGTTGGTTATGGGAAATTTAAGTTGATCTTCGTATTTCAAAATGTCCCCCTAGGGGGAAATGATGACAATGCCTGCTTTGCCTCTCTTCTGCGTGGATGACCCGTCTGTATGGATCGTCCAGAGTTCTTCCCAGTTTTCTTTATGTTTGGGGGAAGTGAATTTTGCTATGAAATCCACCAGCGCTTGGGCTTTTATGGCTGTTTGGGGTCAATATTCTATATCGAACTGACTAAACTTGATGGCCCACTGTTCCATTTGTCCAGCGGCCTTAGGTTTATTCATTGCTTTCTTAATGGAAACCCCAAAGGCACATTTGGCCTGGTTCAACTTCATACTATCTTGAGTATGTTGAACCTCTCCTTGAGATCGTCTAGATTATTCTCCTCTTCTTTACTCTTGATGAGCATGTCATCTACATATACTTCTATGTTCCTTCCAATCTGCTTACTGAACATCTGGATTACCAATCTTTAGTACATGGCTCCCGTGTTCTTCAAACCAAAAGGCATGACCTTATAGCAAAAGAGCCCCTAACTGGTGATGAAGGCGGTCTTCTCTTTATCCTCTTCTGCCATCTATATTTGGTTGTATCCATAGAAGGCGTCAATAAAGGTAAGAATCTTGTGCCCGGCTATCAAGTCCACAAGCTGGTTAATCCCAGGCAAAGGGAAGCTGTCCTTCGAGCAGGCGTTATTTAAATTCGTGAAGTAGACGCACATTCTCCATTTCCTATTTGCCTTTTTTACCATGACGACGTTGGCCAACCATTCAGGATAGTAGACTTCCCTGATGAATTTAGGAACGAGCAGCTTGTTCACCTCGTCCATGACTGATTTGTTTCATCGAGAGTGAAAACTCTTCTTTGCTGGACAGGCTTCTTCTCAGGATCCACATTTAGGTGGTGTTGAATGATGTCCATTAGTATACCAGGCATATTTTCATGACTCCAAGTGAACACGTCCAGGTTATCCTTCAAGAAGTTAATGAATTCTTTCTTTGTCTGGAGGTTTAGACTCGTCCCTAACTGGGTCATCTTTGTAGGATCTCCTTCGACCAACTCAACCGTCTCCAGTTTCTCGGCAATTTCTGGCATCTTTTCCTCAATTATCCATGTATGGTTTTCTTTTTATGCCAAAACTACTTGATAACATTCTCGCACCAGCACTTGATCTCCTCTTATTTCCCAATATCCTGTTCTGTTGGGAACTTCACCTTCAAGTAATATGTGGAAGTGGTTGCTTTTCAATGATTGAGGGTAGGCCTTCCCATTATCACATTGTAGGACAAAGGTGAGTCTACTACCAAGAAGTTGTATTTATTGGTTACCTAGAAGGGGTACGACCCGACCATGACCGTCAGCGTTATTATTCCCCATGGGTACACTTTGTCTCCACTGAAATTGACAAGGGGAGATTCAAATGGACGAAGTATCTTCAGGTCCACTTTTAATTGCTGGAAGGCAGAGAGGTAAATGATATCTACCGAGCTCCCATTGTCTACTAAAACCCTTCTAGTATTGAATCCTTCAATCATGAGCATAATAACCAATGGGTCGTCATGAGACTATTTCACTCCTCTTGCATCTTCTTCCAAGAATAGAATATCTTGGTCCGTCCGTCTTTGCTTTAGAGGTGGTATCCTATGAACACTATTTACCTGCCTCTGGTATGACTTCCTGAGGGACTTAAATGATCCTCCTGTAGATAATCCTGCTGTGATCATCTTTATCTCCCCTATGGCACTTTGTGGACGGAGGGGTATATGGTCTTCGTCCTTCTGAGAGGCTTCGCATTGACTCTTGTTATCATCTCTGGATCTGCTGAAATCTCCTTTTTTTACAAATTTCTGCAACTTCCCTTTTCGTATGAGTTCTTCTATCTGCTCTTTCGGGTCTTTGTAGTCCTCTATGTAATGTCCATGTTCCTTGTGGAAATGGCAGTATTTTCTTTTGTCACGCATGTTAGGTGACGAGTGTAACGGTCTAGGCCATTTAAGGTAGTGTTCATTCTTAATCTGCACCAAAATTTGGTCAATGAGCATAACTAAAGGAGTAAATTTTACCATCCAAGGGTTTTTGTTATCCCTTCGTCTGTTTCCTTCAATATTCTGATGATCTGCCTGTTCCCTTTTTCGTCCTCTTCGGTTGTCCTCCTTCTCTTTCCTTTTCTCCTTGGGCTTCTCTACCCCTTCTATTCCTACCAAGGTGTCCTTAGCATTCATATACTTTTATGCCTTCAAGAGCATTTCTGCCATCGTCTTAGGAGGATTTTTCGCTAGAGAGAGCACGAACTCCCTGGATTTCAATTGGGCTTTGAAGGTCGTCAGCTATACCTTATCATCTACCTCGTCCACCTCCAAAGTTTCTCGAGTAAAACGCATCACATACGACCTCAAGGTCTCTTTTTCTCCTTACTTAATGGTAAGCAAATGGTTTGCTAGCCTTTTTGGACACTGCCCGCCGACAAAGTAACGGAGGAAAGAGTTGCCTAGCTACTCGAAGTTGTCTATGGATGATGTCGGTAGCTTAGTGAACCACTCCCTAGCTGCTCCTTTGAGAGTGGTGGAGAAAGAACGGCATAAGATCTCGTCAGGGGGTTGCTGAAGGCCCAAAGTTGTCTTGAAGGTGTTGAGGTGATCCAGGGGATCCTTCAACCCATCAAACGGCTCGAGTTACGGTAGACGAAACTTCGAGGGAACCGGCCACTCTAGGACTACCATGATGAAGGGCGAATTTGTCTTCCTGACCATTCTATCTAGACTTCGGTCTATTTTCTCCTTGATCGCATTCTGCAACTCGTCCATCTCTTTTCTCATTTCCCTAAGAAGGTCTGAGCTAGGTCCCTCTGGAGTAACTGGTTGTCGACGGTCATCTCTCCTCTGGCTGTCTCCATCATCATCTCAGTTGTTCTCAAAACGATTGTTCTCTTGCTACAGTCATAGCCTCATCTCTTGGTTCTGTCTGGTAAGCTTCTCCACACTGGCTGTGAGCGTCTGGATTTGTAGAGCTAATGCTGCAGGATCTTGGTTAGCGTTGGACTCCATCTGGACGTGTGAGTTGAATGGAAGTATGCCCTCGAACCTAGGTGCGAAGAAAGTTGTTCCCCACAGACGGTGCCAAACTGATGATACCAAGATCGTCAATCGAGATGATTGTCTAGTAGGATTGCTAACCAAGATCGTCTAAAAGCCCTGCAAGAACAAATGAAAAGAGGGAAGATCGGTCTGGTGCCTATCACAGAGCCTCTGATGGTCAAGTTAGATAACTGAGAGAGGAATGAGAGTTTTGATACCAAAATATTAGAGTTTTTGTATTAGAATTCCGTACCTCTTTAGGACCTGAGATACTTGTTTATATACCTTCCTTCATCCAATGGATTTGGGTAAAGACGGAGATTAATGGAATGGTTCCTTCGTCCACTAGCTTTTCTCCTAGATAAGAAGGTTCCCCAAGGAAGTTGTCCCAAGTCCATCAACATACATATTACATTTAGCATAAGTTGGTATCCTTGATTTGTTGAAACCAAATAACATCATTTGTCATTGGGTTTACAATGGTGGTGATGGCAGTGTTTTTCTAGTTGTTTCAGTAGAGATTGGTTGTGGGACTATTTTTTTTTTTATTGAAGTTATTTTAGTAGGTTGTATTCTAAAAATAAAACCTAGAATGTTAAGTATATTTTAAAATGGTATGATATAATTGATAACGTGACTTTTTAGATAGTAAAATAGTATATTTTTCACAATTTTAGATGTTAATGCTCTAATGGCATGTCTCAGAGAAAGTTTGATAATGACCTTAATTAATGAGTACTTGCCCACTAGGTTAATTATTGTACCTTGGTCAATGCCGACACATGCGGTAGTCCATTTGTACGAGATAATGTCCATAAATGATCTTTAAAGAAAACCAAATTTTTCAGGGAGGCAAAATTCATGGCCATAGAGAAGCTAACACCGAGTAGTGAAAATGACCGTCCAATTGGGAGAGTTAGTATATCTTTCCAGGGGGAGCAGGAGAGCATGGGTATAAAACTGTTGGGATAGCAGCTCTATATATTATGTAACTATTTCCAGTCATTTCAACAACAACAAAAAAAAGAAAAAAAAATTGGTGAATATAAATTATAGTACTCTTTATTTTCTTTATTTATATGCCCATTGAAACTATGGGCTATACAATGAGAGATAATTCTCTTCTCAATTTTACCAACAAGGCTAGTTGGCATTAATTATTTCCATCAAATCTAAATTAACAAGCATAGGTATAAAAGATAAAAGAACACAAATGGTGCTCCTAGGCTCCTAGCAAGTGAGATTATCGCCTGGAGCAACACCAAGTTGGTTACAATATTGAGTGTAGTACTGGACACGGGCTTGGACAGCACCGGAGTTTCCACCATTGCATTCAATGGCACCATTGATGGCTCGAATGGTTGCACCAAAACCTTGGCTTACAACTGGACGAACATTGGTCATCCAAAACCACAAGGCGGTCTTAAAAGAAACAGTCACGTCTGTAGCAACAGTTTCAGGAGAGTTTAATAAGTCGATTCCAAGGCTAGTTCCAGCTGCCCCGTAATTGTAATTCCATGTTAGCTGAAGTGGTCCACGGCCAAAGTATTTTTTGTTAGGGTTGCATGGATACTGTGTGTTGCTCTCGTCACAGTAGTCTTGTGAGGCACCATTGATCTCCTCTATGTAGCAAAAATCTGTCCAAAGATAAACATTAATTTTGTGTTACCTTTCAGGTTAACTTGTGTATTTAATTGTGTGTAATGTATTATATATTATATTTTTTAATTAATTAATTATAAAATGTAGAGAATGATGATTTGAACCATAGTTATTCTTATAAAAGAAATCAAAAATAATACCACTCATCTACAAGGATTTTGGTGTATACTATATATTATGCAATTCAATAGTTCATCAAAAAAAATATTATGCAATTCAATTATAACCTAAATGCAAAATAATTATTATCTAACTTATAACAAAATTATAAAAACATAACCAAAAGAGTATTATTGTAATTAATATTATAGATTAGATATAGTAGTTAGTTACTTAATATGACATTAACTAAATTGGATATTGTGGGTGTTTTTTGGCATGCACCTTATTGTATATGTCAGCATGCGTATGATATGTAACAAATTAATTAAAATATATGTTAGGATAGAGAAATATCTTACGTCCAGTCTCATGAGTAACATGAGCAAAGAAAGCTGCAATTTCACGCTTGGAATCATCTGCAGAACCGAGATTTCCAAATTGATTATACGAATTGAGAGCATCAAGAAAACCTGCTCTTGTGTAGAAGTTCTTTCCTGCACAGCTTGCATCAGCCTGATTAATTATCCCATTAAAGAAATCTTGCGTCACAATATCAGCTACAGAACCACCATTAGTAGTAGGTGTAGTAGGTGTAGTAGGTGATCCAGAAGTACAAGGACCTTCTTTGCAGCCCGGGCCACAGTAGTCATTGCCGGTGCCACAATAGCCGAATTGGCTGCAACATAGGTTTGCTGCACAACCACAATTTTGACCCTTCACATATCCAGGCACAAATCCGGCTAGGATTCCGACTAGAACAAGGGTTAGTAGATTCTTTTTCACACTAAGTGCGACCATCTTGGGAAGTTTTGTATGTGGATAAAGAATGAAAAAGATAATGTGTGATGAAAAACAAGATTGGGCATTTGATATTTATAGTGCAATATGTGGTGCTAAAACTCTATGGATGGAGTTCTTACTTTCAATTTGATAATGGCGATTTCAAGATGGCGTATACGGTATGGATCTTGCTGTTCAAATTTGACTTTGTCAACAGGACAAGTACCGGTCAATGTGCCGTTCTTGAATAAGGTAATCGTGCATTTTTTCTGTTCTTGTAGAGGCTGCTGATGACTGTAATACCAAAATTCTAATCATTATCCAAGTAATATTAGACTTTAAATGTGGAAAATTTTGCAACCAAAATTTCCAAATTGCATTCTTCCAAGAGTAAAGGGTTACTGGTTCAGCAAAAGATTGGTAATTTATATGTTCATTTTTTAAACCAAATGCTAAACTACGGAAACAAACTACACATAATTACATGTTTTGAACAAGCTATTCTACTCCTTAAGGTGTTGAAAATTTTTCAGTATAGTACATATTTAAGGATTTCGTCTACTCTAGTCACAAGCCCGCCAAGTTAGTTGGCCTTGCCTGTTACGTAATCAAGTTGCCCAAACATTCATGAACAATTAAGCAAGCCGTATAAAAAATTAAATGAGAACTATGAGACTATTTCTTCTACTAGATGAATTTATCTTCTTTTTTGAAATATATTTCTTAAGGAATGACTTGTTTAGCACTAGCATTAACCTAAGTAGGCTTAAGGCTTAAGTGTATGGCAAAATCACACCACACGTAGCCAGTGTACGCAGTTTTTGCTATAAATTAAACTAGATAAATCTTCCACCATAACCAAAACTAAGATTAATTATAAAATTTAACCCATGACTTACACATATCATATTACTAATATCAAGTTGTTAAAATTATAGTAGTGTTTATTAAGTTGAACCGGATCAATTAATTTAGCGACTTTTTCTTTGATGGTTTCTTATTGCCTTCATGCTGCAGATAACTCCTGCATACTTCCTTGGAACAAAATATAGTTAAATTTATCTTCTTCTTTATTATTTTTTTTAATGAATGAATTGAATGAATGATTTGTTTAGCACTAGCATTAAACTAAGTATGCTTAAGGCTTAAATGTAGGGCAGAATCACTCCACATTTAGCCAGTGTTTTTCTATAAATTAAACTAGATAAATCTTCCACCATGATTTGCGCTTCCAAATTAAGGAAGCGATCCGATTTCGCAAGGTCAAGCGTATCTGCTTTGACTCCCAATTAGTCCAACTTTCTAGCTTTGGAGTCTTGACAACTTGCCAAACCTGAACTCTTTTCATCTAGAAAGCTATTAAACTCCTTTCAGAAAAACATCACTGGTGGTGCACAGACTTAATAAATGCCTATAACTACCATAATTATAAATTTCATGCTTAGACAAATAATAATAATATAAAAAAAAAACAAGAGGGAAAAATCATATTAAGTTAAATTTTTATCTGCATTGCAACCATAAATTAATGTGAAACTCACATAAAAAAATAAATTAATTAATTAATGTGAAACTATTTTAGAAACCACCATCCACTATGTTATTGAGTACTATTTAAGTTAGTTTATATTCATATGCATTCTTTTATAAATTATTAAACAAGACTCACATCAAATTCATATGCATTCTTTTATAAATTATTAAACAAGACTCACATCAAGAATATTATTACTCAATTGGTTGACATTTCTAATATTTCCAATGGGGATATTTAGGATTCAAAAATCCTCCTCTACTCTTTCTTGGAGCAAACGAGTAAAGATAAGGGGGATAAATAATTTTATATGATATAAATAAAATGCAACATCATATACACATTTAAATTCCTCAAAATTTAACAGCAACAAATGATTACTCTCCTAATTTTATTAATTAATTGATTTAATTCAAATTTTAAAATAATTTTAAAAGTTAATTATAAATAACCACATTATAGTTAAGATTAAAAAATGAAAGCCATGCATAGCCAATGAGTCCTAAGACTATCACCAGGAGATTTTTAGTTCATCAACCTCAAGTAATGCCTCTTTCAAAGGTTTTCCACAAAGTCGTGGCCTTCTTCATCCAGTAATCTGCATTCCTTTATTACTCTCTCTCATCCCGAAAAAGTCATGCAACCATACCGAAGAATTTCCACATTTCAATTCCTAAAAGTCACTATTCCTGCTTCTATACTATACTATGGCCCATATGCTACGTACCTAGCTAGATACATGCATCCTTCAAAACTAATACCTCTAAGGCTATAACTAACATTTTAGTATATAGAAAAAGAGGGACTTTTTTTTTTTTTTTTTTTTTGAGTTTGTTTGTGGTGTAATGGAGCAGTAATTATGCTGTTTGTTTGTTACCCCTTATGGTATATATGGGTTAAAAAATTGTAAGGTAGTTTTGTCTTTTCGTTTCAATACAATTTTTAAGCCTAACGATGTGTTATAATTACTATTTTACCCCCAAAGATATGGATGGGCTAAAAAATTGTGATGTTTTTATAGCCTTTTCATTTCTTTTATGATCTTCTTGAAAAGATAGTTTTAGTGCTTATATATGTGTGTGTGTGTGTGACGGGCAAAAAGTAAATAGAGAAGTTGACAGATTTTATCTTGCTACCTTTATCACACAATTAATTTTTAAGAGGTAGGATGCTCAATCAACCTTAAATACCTTTAACAAGAGGGATAATTTAATTAGAATTGATTCCAAACAAGGACAAAGTATGTTTAATTCAGAACAGTCATGGAATGGTAATATTGTTGTCCTCAGGTTTAGTCCGAGATAGGGGTTATAGGTAATTTCTCCATCTAGAAAAAATCCATCCTTCAAACCAAAGGCTTCTTGGCTTTATATAATCAGTCAAGATGTATCCAAGCCCTACATTTGGAGGGTTAGGATTGGATTTTCTTGATACTTGTTCCATCAGGACCTTACTAGAAGGTTTTTACACTGAGGTATGAGCTGCGTGGAATCATGGATACTGTTCATAAGTCATTTTCTCATTAATGCAGCTAGTTAAGTGGTTGCAATGCATTTAATGCGGAGGAGATGGTTGCTTTATCCCTCCTCTTTCCTTTCTTCTTTGTTCAATGCCAAGTAACTCTTTTCACCTTCGGTCTGCATCCAACTTCCTTTAGCTTTGGTTCTTGGCTTGCTAAGAGTAAGTTAGTGTCCTCGAAGTCCTCATCTACTATAGTCTTTCTGCCTTTGCACAAGGTCACTAGTATTTTTCCAAGGACATTTTGCTAAATTTTCCCGAGGTCGCTTCCTCAGTATTGTCCTTAATCACTTTATTTGTATTCTTTGATCCTCATCCCCTCACAATATATATATATATATATATATTTATATATATGTTCTCTCATTTAAAATGATAAAAGAGAAGTTAGTTTTTAATTAAAACAAGTCAATGTTATTTACTATGGACATATATTCGGTTTACTTGAATATTCTTGGACAATGTTTTTTTTACGTAAATAAAACTAGTTATTCTAATATATATATATATATATATATACACTACATTTTTTAAAATTTAAACCTAGTTTATCAAAATTCATACAAAATAAATTGCGCTGAATAATGTAAAAAACCTCTCTATCAACGCCTAAAGTTCTGCTTCTAAGGAACTTGTACATTTTGGATACATGCATGTATACATTTGATATGAGCACGCATATTAACCCCCGTAACTCACGCGGCAACAAGACCTTGTATTTAGTTCCTATATATTGACATTGAAAATTACTTGTCAACGACGTAAGTCATAAAATACAAATAAAGAAAGAATCAAAAACCCTAATCGAAGAAGACTTTAGTACATTACAAGAGATGGTTTCAAATACGCTGGGTATCGGTTCCACGATGAAGTTATGACTACTATTATCTGTTTAGTTATAAAATCCAAAAAATTTACAGTATAAAGACGAAAGCAAAATTCATGCAAACTATAAGGATAGATCAAACATTACTTTAGTATTTACTTTTGTAATCCTTACGTTTTAACATGGTATTAGAGTCACTTTTCTATGGTCTTCACTAGCTTTCAAGCTGCCACTACCAATTATCACTCAGTTAAATTGTTGACCACCTTTGACCATTGCCGGAAGCAATTGTCCAAAACCTTTCGGTCACTGTTTTTATCCTAACACGAAAATTTTCCACTTTATTTATTTATTTATTTATTTTTAGATTCCGATATTCAGGTCTATTTTCCAATTTGAAGAACCCAAGTCACACAACTTAACCCATCAATCATTCTTTTTGGGTTTAATTTATGCAAAATTTACCAACTCACTCATGTGCTTCATCACAATGCCATCCTCTACTAATATTCCTCAAGCCACTAGTTTAACCATCCTCTGATCATAGCATCCACTATTTGGTCATTGGTGCACCCTTTTGTAGGCCCTTGTAGCCATCTTCTACATTCAATCGTCATCACTATTTGCTGCCACCTGTAGCATTTTGCACAAGTTATTCTACATTGTGGCTAGCTTATTTTACAACTAATCCAGTCACTCATGGTCATCTTCAGGGCATCTTCATGAGACTAGATTTCAATCTCAAGGCATCATTAGGTTCTATATTGAGTTTGAGAGGGGATGTTGGTAGGTTATACATATCACATTTAGCATAAGTTGATATCCTTGTTTTGTTAAAGCCAAAGAACATTATTTGTCCTTGAGTTTAGTCCAACCAAGGAATTCTCCTAATTTAATGTTCCTATATGTATCCTACTTAGAGTTCACTATAAAACAACAATTTTGAATAAGAAGGATTTTGTCGCTAAGAATTTTATGTTGTGGACGTAGGTCATCAACCCAAATCACATATCTCCTCTTACACCTGCTCTCTCCTTGTCTCTCTGCATCTTTTATTTTTACATGTAGGATTAAGAAATGGTTCATACATGGAAACGTGATCTCATGGATTACAAGTGGAAAAAAAAAAATTTGTAAGGAGTTCCTAATTGAATTCGGTTAATAATAGTTAAAATTGTCAAGCATCATCTGTGTTAGAGCTTCATTCCTTCTTCCATGTGTTTGTGTGTGTTCGTTTCTCTCTCCAAGCATTAATTGTGCAATTATTCAAAAAGTTAATATCATAGCCAACAGACAACTTTCTTTTTCCGAAGTGCTGCAATAGTTTGCGAAAAAAGATTACTACTTTATGACTCTTTTTTTTTTTTTTTTGATAGAACTCCTTTATGACTCTTGATATGGCATGTGTTAGAAAATACTTTAACATACCTTCATAAACTCAATTTAAAAATAATAATAAAAAATTGACCAATGTTTTGTCCTTTCTTATTCTCTGTTTTATGGGGTTGTAATATATCTGATGCAATGTGTTTTCTCATATCACTTTTTCTCAAGGTTTTCAAACCCGGACCGTTCATTGAACCATAAAAAAAAATAAATAAATAAAAAATTCAAGGTTTTTGAGGTCGAACCAAGGTTGGACCAAGGTCAAACCGTGATGACGTTATAATTAATTTAATAATTATTTTAAATATAAATAAAAACATTAAATTAATAAAAATAGAAAAATTAACTAAAACAGTCTAATTTAATATAGAGATATATCTTTCAAATATTTTTTATATCATAATTTTTACAAGACAAATAAGAAATGTCAAATCTTAAGCAAATATAAATAAAGTATATCTTTATTTATTTACATCTTAATCAGTAAAACCTGTGATAATAGTAATAATAATGATAATGATAATAATAATTATTATTATTATTATTATTATAATATAAGAATGAGAAGGACACTTATGTCAAATAAAATAACATATTTAAATTATCTAATAATTTAAAATTTAAAATAATTATTTAATAATTTATAATTATAAGTATGAGTATATCTATTTCCAAAAAAAAAAAAAAAAAAAACTTTAAATATTATAGCAATACTAGTATTATTATAATAGTTCACACAACTTTTACTACAACTCGTTATATGATAAGTTGTGAGGAGTGAAAAAAATTGTGGATGTATATGAGTTTATATTTTTATCACTCACAACTTATGACAAAAATTGTTTAAAATATTATAATATTAGCATTATTCTAAATATAAATTTGTTGCAATACTATAGCAATCTAGCAATACACTTACATTATGTCACATCACGTTGGGCTCAAAGGCCAAAGCTAAAAGGAAGTAATGGTTCATCAAAAAAAAAAAAGAAAAAAAAAAAAAAGAAAAGGAAGTAATGGAGAGCTTTCATGTGGAGAGCTCATCTTTTATTCAAAATTTAAAAGCTTTGATTATTTCCAATGCTAGGCAGCAAGTGTCCGTGTACTGTAGACACGTGGAGAGCTTAGGAAGCTTTCAATATTTCCAATGCTAGGCAACTTTCAAGTGTCCATGTCAGTGTAGTCAAGTCATAACAAATAAAAAGAAAGGGAAAGTGAGAAACCAGACCACATACATAACAAAGTTCAACAAAAAAGAAAGAAAGAGGGAGACGAACAAAGAAGAAAAAGAAAAAAAAAAAAAAAAAAGAACGAAGAAGCAGAAGAAGAAGAAGAAGGAGTTGCTTCATGGCGCCACCCTTGCTTCGTCGTCGTCTTCTTACTTTTCTCCTTTTCTGTGTTTTTTTATTTTTTTTATTTTAGGTTCAAATTCAATGGGTTGCTTCATGGTGCCACCCCTTCTTCGTCGTCCTCTTCTTCCTTTTCTCCTTTTCTGTGTTTTTTTTTTTTTTTGGTTCAGATTCAATGGGAAGTAGGGAACCGTGAGAAGCGGTCTAGTCACGGTTCTCAGAACCGTGAGGTCTGACCATGGTTCGCACGAGTCCCTGCTTTTTTCCCATAAAACGGTTCTTGAGGCTAAAAGAACCGCAAAAATGAACAATTTGAGGTTTTCCCAGTCAGACCGTATGGTCCGGTCCAAGTTTCAAAACCTTGCTTTTTCTTAAATAAACATGTTTTATGTATAACCTTTCAAATGGGTGTGTGTATATAAATCCAATGGAGGAAATATATTATTTTGCTTCACCAGTACGTGGCCTTTTTCCAAATAATATACTTACAATTAAACCAAAAAAACAATCCTAATTAATCAATTGAAATACAAACAACACACTGATGATAATCATGCATGACCTTTTCTTAGACCAAAAGATGCTAAAATTTTATTATCTCCCAACCTAACCTCTTTGACACTTGGCCATAGGGTTTTTTCAAAATGAAATCGAATTTAAAATTGAAATACCTATTACTTAAAATTTTCTTAAAGCTTTTGCATAATTAATATTTGATGCGATATATATATTGTCAAGTTTTGAGTTTGTAGTGTTGGCAAACGATGACAAAAACTAAGTCTCAATGAGTTAGAATAGTGTACTTTCAAGTCCAAGACAAAATAACTCAAGTTCAAGGTGAAAAAAGTGAGATAAAATCTAGTCCTCTCGATTGCTATTCAATTGTTGCTCTCGATTGCTGTTCGATTCCTCCCAATCAATTGAAAGTCGTATATCAGCAAAAAATCAGCAAACGTAAAAAGCCCATAACTTGTCCATTTGAAGCCCAAATTGTGATCCTTTTTTTTTCAATATTTAAAAGACATTATAAGCCAACCCTAAATGGGATTTTTTAGAGGTTTTTAGAGAGAAAAGAGTGCATCTTATGCCTCCAATTATAGATCTATGGTTTTTGTATCCAAAACTCTCTAAAGTCTTCTATCAGCTATGATCACCTAAGAAAACCAATGAAACAAACCGTTTCAAGGTAAAAATCTAAGGAGGATTTGACCTAGTTATCCTCAAGGTAAACAAATCCACTAATAGAGAATTGAAATTTTTACAATAAGATTTAACTCTAAATCTCTTGTTACCTTCAGTAGTAACTTGCTGACACGACCACGTGCAAGTTCCAAATCGACAGATTCTTCTCTCTTAGATTTACAGTACACAAGCTCCCACGCTTATGACTTTGAGATCTCACTCAAAGGTTTAGCAATGTAAACTCTCCAATTTGTGATTTCAAGACCATATTTGAAGGTTTAAATCATCAATTATGTATGATCCTATCACAGCCACTTCAGATCTATGGGTTCTAATGGTATGAGAACGAATTCTGGTAGTGACTTTGAAAGAGGAAGGCAAAATACCTTTTAGATCTCACAAGAGCACCTCCAAAGTCTTCTTAAAACGTGCCTTAGGATTTCCTTTAAATCCTATGTGAAATAGATATGAAACCATAATCACTTAATGGGCTTAATGAGCAGTGGGCCAAAATTAAAATCTACAAAATTTGCATCTCAATCAGTCAAACCATAGTCTCGATCGGTCAAACCTAGCATGTTTCGAATTCTTCTTTTTGTAGCTTGTATGTTTTTGTGTCCTAACTTGTTATACCTTGAGCAATGTCTAATAAATCCTATAAACTCTAAGATCTATACCTAGACAAGTTTGTGTTCATGGTTTGCCAATTGTTCTAAAATTTTAGAATCTAACAATCTCCCCCTTTGGCAATCCATGACAAAACTTATATACAAAATGAAATGCTCAAATACAAGAATAGCCCCATTACAATAACTTGCCCAAATACATCACAAATCCTAATCTAAGACTTCTAACCTAAAAGTTACAAGAAGAGGCAGAAGGTCTTAATCAGAATGTACTTGTCTTTCCTAAAACACTCACAAGAGCACATCAACGCATGTGTGGAAATAATGATAGATAAACAACAAATAACAAATATGCAATAACAACAAATAACAAACATGTAAAATAACTCTCCTCCTAAGTTTGATACATAAAAAAATAAATAAAAACTTTTATTTTCTCCCCACTTCAAAAACAATTTCATCTCCTCCTAAATAAAAACAATTTAAAAATCTTTTAAACAAGATTTCCCAAATTTCATCAATTTCTCCCCCCTTTTTGTCATGTATTGACAAAGACAACCCAATAAGAAGGTAGACAGTAAACATGCACAGCAGAAGATAAGAGAAAATAAAGAACTAAGAGAACACAAAAGAATTCAGCTCTATAGAAAATAGAAGCAACTCACCTTATGAAGAGCACAGATTTTAAAAACAGCTTTCTCCCCCTATAAGAATAGGAAAAACACAACAAGTTTGGGAAAACACAATTTTCGGGAAAATTTAGGAGGTGGGGAAAACAAATCCACACATAAGTTGAGGATACACATGAATACAAATATTCTCTCTTTCAATATATACAAACTTGAGACTATGTGACCCAAAACAAAATATTTTTGTTTGTTTGTTTAGACCCATAAACAAATGCATGTAAACATTCTAGGCACAATCAGTTAAGACTATACAATATAGATCTCAATGATATAAAAATTCAGCATGCAATGTGTTTTAGAGAAAATATTTACACATGTAGTATCCATCATATCTCAAAAAATATTTCCAATTGTCAGCAGTTCACACATCAAGAAAAAATAGCATTTACTAAAATGTATAGAACTCAAAAATTAATCAATCAATTTTTAAATCAAGTTGAGTACCCAATTAAGCAAAGTGTATGCATGTTGTGTGTGAAAATAATGAGAGATATGATTGCAAAAATGCAAGATGGATAAATAAAATAATAGAATGCATGTGAATCCTATCACAAAATGATGCATGAAAAGAGAGATTGGTTAAGAATATAAAAACTGAAAATTTTCCAGTTTCAATCGATCAAGCATTGATTAGACATCGATCAAATCAGGCAGGAAGTTTTTGCTTTAAAACCTGAACAATTTCGATCAGTCGAGGGAGATCTTCAATTGGTCGAAACAATGAAAATATTTAAAACTTAAAAATCTGGAAATTTTTTTGTAGAAAAACAACTTGAAAGAAATTTTTATGACTTAATGCAAATGAACATTATCTAGAAAAGTTTTAAAAACATGGTGCCTTTTAAATATCAAAACCAATCAAGAAGTTAAAAATAAAGATTTTAAACTTCTAAACACATTTTTCTTCAAATTCCCAAACAAAACAAAAATTTGCATTTACACATCAGTTCATATGCAATTAAAGATGACTAGATTAGTCAACACATAATCATACGTACAGAATTTAGCAAAGATTTTTGTGTAGTGTGTGCAACTAGTAATTGTGCAAAGTACAGAAAGGGTGATATATAGATAGTAATCAAACAAATTTTCTACATCATCAATTACATTAGTTTGAAAGTGACTATCACCTAAAGAGTTAGATCATATAACTCTCACATCTCTTAGAAAACACGCTCACAATCACGTAAAAGCATTTTGATTCTTTTTGTTTTTTTTTTTCTTTTGATTTTTTTAAAAATTTTCTTTTAAGCACAATCAAAGATATCATGCATGGGCATATAGGAAATAGAAAAGAATTACCTTTCTTAAACATTTTTGTTTTTAAATAACACCTTGCTTAATCTTGCTGTGCAAGTGCTACACCTTACCAAGTACAACTTTTATAATTTGCACACAGATGTTCATAATTGGCGAGTAACAGTGGTGAGATGATTATTTATGCCTTTCTCCTAGGATTTCTAGTCCTTATAATTAAAAGAATATGACATCAAAATCAAGAGCATATGTTTAAAGACTATAAATAACTCACGCAATTAAGCACTACATAGTACAAACTAGCAAAGTGCAGAAAAATAGCTCATCAAAGCTAAACAAAGGTACATAGTCATAAATGCAAATTTCATAGGCCAGCATCAATTACACACTTGGTGACGTGTAATACAAAAAAAAATATAAATAAATAATCTTTTTGTGTTTTTAAAATTTTTATGACCAAAAACCAAAAGTCACACATTATGCTAAATGAAAAAAATGCAAATACAATGCATGACAGTACTCAACTAAGCTATAGAGAATACATAAACAAGAAATATCAATTTCTTAATTAGCCCTCGAGTACATGTACAAACTAGTACATACTCATACAAAATAAAAAAAATAGCTCATGCACTCAGTTATGCAACATACTTTCTATGTTTCTCCACAATATCAAGCATGTTCTAAATCAAGAAAGAGATATTATAATTCATGTAATCCTCAAGAAAAAAAATAAAGCAAGACACAAAATAAAATATTTCTATCTTTTTGAAAATTTTCAATGTTTTTGGATTTTTTTTTTTTAAAAAAAATAAACAAAACAACCTAAGAAAACAAAACAACCTAATAAAATAAAACAACCAAAAACTATAAGAAAACATGTCCATAAATAATTTAAAGAATTAAATCAGGGACTGGTAAACAACACTCAGCTTAGTGAATAATTTCTCACCCATATAGCACGAGTCTTTGGCTTTGTCGGTGAAGAACAATGAGAAGCAGAGTGTATTTGAGAGATTACAAACTTCTTCTGAGACAGACAGAAATCTTGCAATTTCCTTTCACAAGCCAACGAGCTTAAATTTTTCAAAAACATATGAAACAATTTATCAAGACTTGTAGCAATAGAAATATCATCACATATCTTAGACTGAAACACAGAATACTTAAATTTTAATTTATGACAGTTAGGACGAATGTGACCGGAAACATCACAAAAGTGACAAACTTAACAAATTTAGGAACATTAGTATTTCTAACAATAGATCTAGTCTCAGATTTTGATTTTTGCCCCAACAGTGAACAATTTGGTTTAATGTGACCAACAACGCCACAAAGATGACAAGTAGGCACAAAAACAGTTTTTTTTTTTTTTTTTTCTTTTTTTTGTCCTCTAACAGAAGGTTTAGACATAGGTTTAGAAACTTCAGCGTCTATATCAAAACTTTTACACCTTTGTCTAACCTAGCAAAATACGCATTTTCTTTATGATTCCTCTTGAAAGGAGGTTGAAAATTTTTGTCTTTAGGCTTAAGAGAAACTATAATAGAATTGTCATCAACAATAGGCTTAGTACTAGTCAAATTTTCAAGTTTAACTTTAGACTCAGCTAATTCTTGTTCCAAACTTTTCATCTTTTCATCTTAAGAGGAAAATTGATTTCTCAAAAATTCATTCTTTTTATAAAATTCACCTAATCTCACAATCAAATCCTCTTTTTCAAGATTAGCCAATTTTAACTCTTCCTTGAATTTCTTAGCAATTTTCATAGATTTAAATAATTCCCTATGGAGAGTTTCACAGGCATCAATAAGATCAACAAAAATATTAGTATCTTCTTTATTCAAATTTTCACAAATATGAGCAAAAAGACACTTAAAATTATCCATGACTGAAGGGATTAAGGATTTCACTCAGGACATTAATCCAATCAGAGTGAAACTACTCTGATACCACTTGTTTGTTTGTTTAGACCCCATAAAACAGATTGTTTAATGAATTAGTCAAGTGTTTACTTAGGTTAATTATGAGATCTAGGTTAAACAACAATAAATCAATTCATGCACAGCAGAAAAGAAAATAACATAGATATGATCAACCAGAAAAACCAATGAAACGAACCATTTCAAGGTAAAAACCTAGGGAGGATTTGACCTATCTATCCTCAAGGTGAACAAATCCACTAATAGAGAATTGAAGTTTTTACATTAAGATTTAACCATAAATCTATTTTTACCTCCAGTAGTAACTTACTGACACGACCACATGCAAGCTCCAAATCTATGCACTCTTCTCTCTTGAATTTGCAGCTCACAAGTTCCTAGTCTTATGACTTTGAGATCTCACTCAAAGGTTTAGCAACACAAACTCTCTAGTTTGTGACTTCAATACCACATTTGAAGGTTTAAATTGTTAGGACATATGTGATTAAATGTTAGGAACATATGTCAAATTAGAATTGGCTAATCCTTTGACAAAATGCACTTTACTTGTAATTAGGTAGATCTAGGATATATTTAATGCTTCAAGGAACAAAGTTTCAAGATTAAGTGTTGAAACCATGTAAGTCTCTCCAAGAAACAAGTGAAGAAGTACTGGATTTTAGGACTCGACAGCTAATATCTATCAAGGTTTAAAAAGTTGTTGAAGCCTGATGCTCGACAACTAGCTCAACAGATAAGCTATCTATCAAGATTTATGAAGTTCAGTTTTTCAGAACTGATTTCAATCCAATCTGTGAATACATGTTTGGGCTTTCTTTTCTCACAACCCTAAACATAGATGAGGATTTTTTTAAGGGCCATCAAAGGTTGCGCAAGTGTGAAGCAAAGTTGTGTTCATGCAAATTGTGACCAGAGACAGAATTTGCCCTAGTTCATCTTACTCTTGAAGAAGCTGCTATGTTTATACACCGTAAGGTTTTATGCTTCGTGATCTTCATCATGTGATGAACTGAAGAATTTTGCAGCTAACATCTTTTTCAAGTTGGTGAGTAAGCCGAGTACTGGGATCCACGCATCGAATTGGTTAGTCACGTACTGGGAGTTGTGCATTACAAAGAGAGATTGTCACTTCAGAATAAGTCCAATTGGGTATTAGGGTAAGGGTTCAACTGTAGGTTGGTATAAGGTATTGAGATTCCTTTACTTGTAACCGCTTGTTGTAATAATAGTGAATTCTCGGGAGTGGTGACCTTAAAATCACCTGGTGAGGTTTTTGCAGTGTAGGTTTTCCCCATTCGTAAACAAATCACCGTGTCAATTTAATTTTCCGCATTTAGTTAATCGGTGATTTGTTTATGCTACCACGTGTATTGCATGCTAATTGAATTAATTAATTAACTTGGCAAATTAATTTGTTAATTCATCACAAAGAGTCAATACATTTTTGGTCTATCAAGTGGTATCAGAACAGGTACACTCTGATTAAGTTTTAATCTTTGTTGTGTGATCCATTGACCCTTGTTTGTCATGGATAGAGGATAGTCTCTTATTATACCTCCTTTATTTGATAGCACTAACTATGCATACTAGAAAGTACGCTTGAGAGCTTTCTTGCAGTCATTAGATGAAAAGGTGTGGCAAGTTGTGGAGATAGGCTAGACCAAGCCTACGGAAGCGCCGGCTAATTGGGATGGTGCTAAGATCAAGGCGGTAAACTTCAACTGCAAGGCATTGAATGCTTTATTTAGTGTAGTCACGAATGGGGAGTTCAAGAATATATCTTCTACTAAAACTACTAAGGAAGCATGGACCATTCTCTAGACAACCTATGAAGGAACCAAGGCTGTCAAGGATTCAAAACTTCAAAGGCTTACTACGAGCTTTGAAGAGATTAAGATGGAGGAGGATGAGTCATTTGATGAGTTCTATACCAAGCTCAAGGACATAGTGAACTCAACTTTTAATCTTGGGGAAACCATTTCTAAACCTAAAATTGTTAGAAAGGTGCTTAAATCTCTACCTGAGAGATTTCATGCCAAGATCACCACAATTGAGGAATTGAAGGATATTGATAAAATTCCTTTGACAGAGTTGGTTGGCAATCTGCAAACCTATGAGTTGGATTTGACAAGGATAGGGAAATCAAGCAAGAATAAGAGCATGGCATTGAAGGCCAAGAGCAGTGACACTGATGAGTCTTCAGACGATGAAGATTCTAAGATAAAATCCTATATCACTCGGCAATTCAAAAAGTTTATGAAGAATGCCAATGCAAAAGGATTTGACAAAGACCGCAAGCAGTCCAGCTCGTCTCAGTTCAAGAACTAGGACAAAGGAAAGAAGGATGCTAGGGATGGCGGTCAGTATACTATTCTCTCAGGACCAAAATGCTATGGATGTCAAGGTTCCAGACACACAAAACAAAAGTGCCCTACATATCTCAAGACCATTGGAAAAAGCAAGACACTTGTTGCTACCTTGAGCGACACCGAGTTTGAAGATGATTCCGACAATAAGGATGATGAAATCTTAAATGCCTTCACTACCATTGTAAATCCTATTAAAGGGATTGTTAAAGATGTGGATGAAGAAGAGGAATTATTGGTGCTTTTCTTATTCTCTCTCTCTCTCTCTCTCTCTCTCCTTCTTGCGTTAGTTTGCCCTATGGCACCTAAACTCAAATCCACTCCGTCCCAAAACCCTCTTCATTCTAGGGCATCCACTTCTTCTTCTGACCCTACTCCTTCTCACATACGGTTCCGTGATGATAAAGCCCGAAAAGACTTTTCAGAAAACTTTCTCGACAAGGCATTCATTGGGAACACCAAGTCATCCTATCTGATTTTTCCAATACTGACCTTCCCACTATCATCTACAGTCGAGGTTAGGGGTCACTATGTGACATCCCGGTCACTTATCCCTCTATGATCATACGGAGTTTAACTCCAATATGTACTAATTCAATACTTCTGTACCTCATTTTTCTCTCACGTGTTTAAGGTACGCGCATTGTAGTTACTATGAATATTGTATCCAAGGTACTACATGTTCCTAGGATAGTGCATCCTGACTACCCTGGCTACAATCGCCTGAGGACTGTGTCCAAAGACAAACTCTCGTCTCTATTTTGTGAGACACCTCCATCTTGGGGTGACCATCAAAAAACCCCTTGCTCGGGCTTTGCAAAACGTTTGAGATTCCATAACATGGTGATGACATTCATTCTTTGTCCTTTGTCTCACTATAACTCCATTACAAAGTCTCGTGCTCGCTTTTTGTTATTCCTCTTAGAGGACATTTCTATTGACTTCCCTTCTCATTTTATTCTATCCCATATAGATGTCTATAGAGATACGGCGACTCGTGATAAGCTCATTTTTCCTTTCGCTATCACGAAACTTCTTTGTCATTTTTTTGTCTCCTTTCCCGAGTCTCCTCATTTCACGGTTATGAGTGCCATAGATGCTACTACCATTCGATGGAGGGAGGCACAGCTTAGATCAAGGCGACCTCGAATAGAGATGGCAACTCCTCCAGCTTCTACCGCTTCTTCGTCTTCTGCAGGTGGAGTGACTCTCAAGGCCATCATGGCATAGCTTGTGTGCATGGATGCTCGCCTTGACACACTCAATGATGAGTTGTGTTAGGTGAACACCCGTGTTGGTCGTTTCACATGATGACAGGCTGTCATGGGTGATTTCACTATTGCTTCTTCTCCATCTCCACCAGCTTCCAAGGATGAGAGTGATGATGGCCCTGGCAGTGATGATGCTAATGAGGATAAGGATGCTAGCTCGCCCAGTGATGATGAGATGTCTACTTAATGTACTTACCCTTTGTCACTCGTGACAAAAATGGAGAGTAGTTTTGATTGAGAGTAGTCATTTACATAGGGGGAAAGTTAGCATAGGAGATTTTTGTGATAAGGGGAGTGTCTATGAGGGATGTAGTGAGGTTTTTATGTATTTTTCTTTTCTTTCTTTTACTTTTACCTCATGTATATTGGTCTTGTGACCATTTGACATACATTGTACTTACATTTAGTTTATATCTACTGGTGTATGTTATTCACCTATCTTTACATGTGTTGTTTCTTTTCTCTCTTTATGCACATGATTCTTATATATTGTATGCAATCTATTATTTCTGTTTTACACTAAGATGTTGTGATGAGTTTTGTTTAAAGTGTTTCCGAAATACAGATTGTCAAAGTCTTCTCTCCATAAACTCTCTTCTTGCAAAGTTTTTCAAGAGTTTGTATTAGGATAGATTTTATTGTATTCAACAAGTGAGTATGAGTTGAGTGATTTATGACTTCTCTCATATGTTCATTTGTTTGTTGTGGTTTTTTCATGGATTGCCAAAGGGGGAGATTGTTAGGACATATGTGATTAAATGTTAGGAACATATGTCAAATTAGAATTGGCTAATCCTTTAACAAAACGCACTTTACTTGTAATTGGGTAGATCTAGGATGTGTTTAATGTTTCAAGGAACAAAGTTTCAAGATTAAGTGTTAAAGTCATGCAAGTTTGTCCAAAAAACAAGTAAAGAAGTGCTGGATTTTAAAACTCGACAGCTAGTATCTATCAAGGTTTAAAAAGCTACTAAAGTCCGATACTCGACAGCTAGCTCGACAAATAAGCTATCTATCAAGGTTTATGAAGTTCAGTATTTCAGAGTTAATTTCAATACAATCCGTGAATACATGTTTGGGCTTTCTTTTCTCACGACCCTAAACATAGATAAGGATTTTTTTAGGGCCGTCAAAGGTTGCACAAGTGTGAAGCAAAGTTGTATTCATGCAAATTGTGACTGGAAACAAAATTTACCCTAGTTCATTTTTCTCTTGAAAAAGCTACTGTGTTTGTACATCGTAGGGTTTTGTAGCCAAGGAGTTTCATGATCTTCATCATGTGATGAACTGAAAAACTTTGCAGCCAACATCTTTCTCAAGTTGGGGAGTAAGCCGCATACTGAGATCTGCGCATCAAATTAGTTAGTCACGTATTGGGAGCCGTGCATTACAATGAGAGATTGTCACTATAGAACAAGTCCAATTGGGTATTGGGGTAAGAATTCAACTGTAGGTTGGTATAAGGTACTGGGATTCCTTTACTTGTAAACGCTAGTTGTGATAATAGTGAATTCTTGGGAGTGGTGACCTTAAAATCACCCAGTGGAGTTTTTGTCGTGTAAGTTTTCCTCATTCGTAAACAAATCACCATGTCAATTTAATTTCCGCTGCATTTAGTTAATTAGTGATTTGTTTGTGTTACCATGCGCATTGCATGCTAATTGAATTAATTAATTAACTTGACAAATTAATTTGTTAATTCATCACAAGGGGTCAATATATTTTTAGCCTATCATAAATCATCAACTATGCATAATCTTGTTGCTGCAACTTCAGATTTACGAGTTCTAATGGAATGAAAATGATTTATGATAGTGACTTTGAAAGAGGAAGGCACAATACTTTTAGATCTCATAATAGCACCTCCAAAGTCTTCTGAAAATGTGCTTTAGGGTTTCCTTTAAATACTATGTGAAATAGATCTGAAACCTTAATCACTTAATGGGCTTAATGAGTAGTGGGCCAAAAATAAAATTTGCAGAATTCGCATCTCGATCGGTCAAACCGTAGCCTCCATCGATCGAATCTGGCATGTTTCGAATTCTTCTTTTTGCAGCTTGTATGTTTTTATGTTCTGACTTGTAACACCTTGACCAATAAATAATAAATCCTATAGACTTTAAGATCTATACCTAAACAAGTTTGTGTTTACGGTTTGCCAATTGTTCTAAATTTTTGAACCTAACAATATGCAAATACTTAATATATGTCTATAGCTACCATAATCATAAATGTCATACTTAGACCCTCCAAAAAAAAAAATCATATTCAGTTAAATTTTTGTATGCATTGCACAAGTTACCAACTAGTTTTAACAAGATTCACTTCAAGAACCTTGTAACATAATTGATTGGCATCTTATGATATTTCTGGTGGAGAGTCTAGATAAATCCAAGATTCAAATCTCACTCTATCATTTCTTGGAGCAATCTAGTAAAGGTATGGAAAATAAAGGACTTTACATGATATTAACAATTAAATATAATGCAAAATCATATATACCTTTAGATTCCTGAAAACTTTAAATTTTAAGCAACAAATGATTCCTCTCCTAATAAATTTTTTTTTTATCAATTATTTGATTTAATACGAATTCCGAAAAAATAATAACATTTAAACAAAAATAAGCACATTATATTAAAAAAAAAAAAAAAAAAAAAGGCAATGCGTAGCCTCATCAACCCGAAATAATGCTTCTTTCAAATATTTTCCATAAAGTCGTGGCCTTCATCATCCTGCAATTTCTATTGCTTTATTACTCTCTCTTACCGAAAAAGTCATGCAATCCTACCGAAGTATTTTCTCATTTCAATTATCAAAAGTCATTATTCCTACTTCTACTAAACTATTGCCCATATGCTACATACCTTAGAGCATCCACAGCAGTGGGGCTAAATATTTAGCTATTTAGCTCCACCAAAAATTATTTTATCTATTTTACCTATACATATGCTGCAGCCGTGGATCTATTTTAACTTTCAACACAATAAAATAATATAAATATCACAATAAAATATTATAACCACTACAATAAAATAATAAATCCCACTACCCAAAAAAACCAACCACAACCACCTCTACCATCAGCCACTGCCACAACCACCACCACCACCACCACCAGCAGGAAGAAAAAAAAAAAAAAAAAAAAAAACCAATTCACCAATCTTTTTCCATTGCCACAACCACCACCAACAAGAAGGAAAAAAAAAAAAAAAAAAAAAAAAAAAAAAAAAAAAAAAAAAAAAAAAAAAAAACCAATCTTTTTCCACTGCCACAACCACCACCAACACCACCACCACCAGCAGTCCACAACAGGGGAAAAAAAAAACCCAAATCTCCAATCTTTTTCCTCAGCCATGGCCACAACCACAGCCACAACCACCACCAACAACACCAACACCAGCCAAAAAAAAAAAAAACCCACCATGAGCAAGCACTTCGATCATGTCGGCAAGCTGGGTCGGCAGAAGGGGTGGATCAGCGGCTTGGGAGACCGGAGTTGAGAGAAACCACCATGAGCAAGCACTCCGATCACGTCAGCGAGCTGGGTCGGTAGAAGGGGTGGATCGACGGCAGACCGGAGTTGAGAGAGTGAGAGGTCGAAGTGAGAGATCGGAATGAGAGAGTGAGAGGCTGGAGTGAGAGAGTGAGAGGCCAGAGTGAGAGACCAGAGTGAGAGATAGAGTAATGTTCAGAGAGAGAGAGAGAGAGAGAGAGAGAGAGAGAGAGTGAATGAGAGCCTTGAGAGGTATTATTTTAATCCACCGGTGATTAAAATATATATATATATATATATATTTTTTTTTTTTTTTTGTTTTTTTTTTTTTGCTCCTCATGAATAGTGCACATATATTTTTAGATGTGCACTGTAGCAGTGGAGCTAAAATTTTTAGATTTAGCTCCACTGCTGGAGCATCATTTTAACAGCAGTGTAGCTATATTATAGCAATATAGCAATATAACTACACTGCTGCAAATGCTCTTAGATACCTATCTACATCCTTCTTAAACTAATACTTATACCTAACATTTATTTATATATATATATATATATATATATATATATAAAAAGAGGGACTTTTGTTTGAGTTTGCTTGTGGTATTATGTTGTTACCCCTTAAGGTTTAAAAAACTTGCAGATAACGTAATATCAAACACACAACATTTTTTTTTTTCTCTTTTATGGCAAAATATTATGATTCACGCGCGGCACTTTGGTTTTTAACAATAACTAAAACTCAATTATATGAGAGTATCTTGTTGGCTGATCCATGGGTTCATGAGTAGACATGTCAAAACGGCCAGGTCGGGTCAATTGGGTTGCAGGTCAAACGGGTTGCGAGTCAAAATGGGCCATTTTAAGCGAGTTAAAAGGGGGTTTGGGTCAATCAGGTTGCGGGTCGGGTTGGGTCAGGCTGACCCGTATTTTTCACATGAATTTTTTTATAAAAAATAAAAACATTTATTTGCCATTTAGAAAGTTATGCAACAAATTACTTGATGTAAAATGCATTATTTTGAATTCACTACTTATATCAAGAATGAATTACGCTAATTAATACTTATTCAATAATTTTAAAATTATACAAACCCTAAAACAAAATAACACAAAGATAAGTAAAACAAATACACAAGCTTTATTTCTATACAATATCAACATCCCAAAATATAAAACAAAATTACAAATGACTTATTAGATAATTCATTTGACAAAGAATAAAAACATATAAGAAATTTACAATCTTGAAAAGTAATTTTATAATCTATTGTCAATTGTGGTTGGCACTCTATTTCAATTTAAGATATATATTAAAGTTTTATTGTTTACTTATTTATGCATGCTCTCTTTTATGAATATCATATCATTGTTAAGCAACACACACTCTAGGAAATATCATAATTTATTTTGAAAAGTCATTTATTTTTGACATAAATTGTTAAAAAATAGGTCTAAGCATTCATAATTTATGTTAATTTGATACTTTGGCTTCACTATTTTCATACTTGTGAATGTTTTTCACACATGTCTTCAATTTTAAATCTATGTTTTTAACTGTACTGTAACCAGATTATCTTGGCATGCACTTTGCTATTTGATATCTAAAAATCTTTACTTATTACAGAATACTCAATCATTCATCTTTCAATTAATTTGCATACAGTTATGTAAATGTCTTAATTGTTTCCTTAAAACTCACAACAAACAATTAAACCAATATTGTCTTAATTTTATTATTATTTTTTTTTTACCAAAAAAAAAAAAGTTTAAAAAATGGTTCAAGGTTGGGTCGGGTCACGGGTCAGGTTGGGTTGACCTGTAAAAAAATGGGTTGGGTCATGGGCCAACCCATTTTGCTTCGGGTCAAAAATATCGAGTTCGGGACAGGTATTTTTCGGGTCGGGTCGGGTCGGGTCAGAAAATTTTGACCTGTTTTGTCATGTCTATTCATGAGGCCTTGCTATTGCTGTATAGTATCAAAAGTTGAGAAACACTGTTACAAAGTCATGTAACAGGGGTTTTTTCAAGCTAACATCCCTAGCCATCCAAAGCACTGAAGGTAAATTAAGGTTGGGGGAGACCCTTGCTAGCTTGCAAGATATGCTCTAAGCTTTTAAATATCTTATGTATTAGCTTCATATTCAACGATTGTTTCCATGTTTTTAGCCAAAGTCATATATGGCCAAGATTTCTTAAATTGAGAACTAGTCGGTTGAAGAAGTTATGAGTTTTATATCTAAGTTTTATTAGAAGAGCAATGTTTTGGCTAGTTGGTTGCTACATGGCTAAGACTATTCATGTAATAGATTTTTATTTTTTATTTTCATTCCATAAAGTCTTGTGTGGGGCCCAAGCGTCTACGGGCCCGGCTTGCTCGCTTATAGGGAGTCCACAGGCCCCCAAACTAAAGGAGGCCAGGGCCCAAGCCCAAAAACAGTGAGCCCGATATGGTTCAAAGGCACGTCCGAGGACCGCTCCGTCCTCGGAAAGCTCAGAGCTCCATTAACAAAAATGGGATGCAGGCAGACTTGAAAGATCAGAAAATATCTCACGGAAATAGTCCTTAATGCCCTTCATTGACATGACACCGCCCCAAACAGATCCGGATTTTTAGGCTTTATGGACCAGCTCCCACAATTCAGGGATTAGACTGATGGGACAGATATCTGCCCGGGAAAGATCGACCCTACACGTGGACGAAGGACAACGAACGTAGGCTAGTATAAAAGAAAATGTTATGTGACCAAGAGGGGGGATCCATCTAGCTTCTGGAGGAAGACTTGAAGAAAGAGAATGTCTGGACAATACACGCCGGATATAACGTAAAAGCCCTCCGACGGGTGACCGGGGACAGCCCCAACGCTCCTCGGACATGATCCGAGGAGCCTAATCCTCCAAGATACAAGATAAAAGGGCCTGAATGTCCAGCCCAAAGCTCTTTCTCATATTGGTTCACCTGTAGTCCGGCCCGAAATGCCCCCCGTGCTCCAACGCTGGCCTTTTTTTAGCCCACTCTCTACAAATATTATTGTGGGGGACTTTCCGTGTGCGGGCCCAACATCGGTGATGGGCCGTTCAAGATTTTTTGTCCCCACAATTGGCGCCGTCTGTGGGGAAGGCTTGCGCGTTGGCACGGGTGGCGCATGAGTCAGCTCTCCAGCAAGCAGAGTTTCACGAGTTTTTTTTTTCATCTCCGGCAACGTGCAGTTGTTGCTCCGCCATAAGCTTCGTCTAGGGGCTACGCCTTGCACTGCCAACGGAGCGGACAACTCTAGGGGCTTGCGGCCTCGAACCTACTCCTCCCTCCCTGGCCTAGGGGTTGACCTTCGAAAATAAATCAGTATAGAGAAAAGACTACACAAAAAGAACTCTTACAAGTAACGGACAGAACCAAGGCCTTGCATGGTCCTCGGACCCAAGCCTATGGGGAAACCGAGTACAAAGAGGACATCTTAAAAGTAATGGACAGAACCAAGGCCTTGCATGGTCCTCGGACCCAAGCCTATGGGGAAACCAAGTACAAAAAGAACTCTTACAAGTAATGGACAGAACCAAGGCCTTGCATGGTCCTCGGACCCAAGCCTATGGGGAAACCGAGTACAAAGAGGACATCTTAAAAGTAATGGACAGAACCAAGGCCTTGCATGGTCCTCGGACCCAAGCCTATGGGGAAACCAAGTACAAAAAGAACTCTTACAAGTAACGGACAGAACCAAGGCCTTGCATGGTCCTCGGACCCAAGCCTATGGGGAAACCGAGTACAAAGAGGACATCTTAAAAGTAATGGACAGAACCAAGGCCTTGCATGGTCCTCGGACCCAAGCCTATGGGGAAACCAAGTACAAAAAGAACTCTTACAAGTAACGGACAGAACCAAGGCCTGGCATGGTCCTCGGACCCAAGCCTAGGGGGAAACCGAGTACAAAGAGGACATCTTAAAAGTAATGGACAGAACCAAGGCCTTGCATGGTCCTCGGACCCAAGCCTATGGGGAAACCAAGTACAAAAAGAACTCTTACAAGTAACGGACAGAACCAAGGCCTTGCATGGTCCTCGGACCCAAGCCTATGGGGAAACCGAGTACAAAGAGGACATCTTAAAAGTCATGGACAGAACCAAGGCCTTGCATGGTCCTCGGACCCAAGCCTATGGGGAAACCAAGTACAAAAAGAACTCTTACAAGTAACGGACAGAACCAAGGCCTTGCATGGTCCTCGGACCCAAGCCTATGGGGAAACCGAGTACAAAAAGAACTCTTACAAGTAATGGACATAACCAAGGCCTTGCATGGTCCTCGGACCCAAGCCTATGGGGAAACCGAGTACAAAGAGGACATCTTAAAAGTAATGGACAGAACCAAGGCCTTGCATGGTCCTCGGACCCAAGCCTATGGGGAAACCAAGTACAAAAAGAACTCTTACAAGTAACGGACAGAACCAAGGCCTTGCATGGTCCTCGGACCCAAGCCTATGGGGAAACCGAGTACAAAAAGAACTCTTACAAGTAACGGACAGAACCAAGGCCTTGCATGGTCCTCGGACCCAAGCCTATGGGGAAACCGAGTACAAAGAGGACATCTTAAAAGTAATGGACAGAACCAAGGCCTTGCATGGTCCTCGGACCCAAGCCTATGGGGAAACCAAGTACAAAAAGAGGACATCTTAAAAGTAATGGACAGAACCAAGGCCTTGCATGGTCCTCGGACCCAAGCCTATGGGGAAACCAAGTACAAAAAGAACTCTTACAAGTAACGGACAGAACCAAGGCCTTGCATGGTCCTCGGACCCAAGCCTATGGGGAAACCGAGTACAAAGAGGACATCTTAAAAGTAATGGACAGAACCAAGGCCTTGCATGGTCCTCGGACCCAAGCCTATGGGGAAACCAAGTACAAAAAGAACTCTTACAAGTAACGGACAGAACCAAGGCCTTGCATGGTCCTCGGACCCAAGCCTATGGGGAAACCGAGTACAAAGAGGACATCTTAAAAGTAATGGACAGAACCAAGGCCTTGCATGGTCCTCGGACCCAAGCCTATGGGGAAACCAAGTATAAAAAGAACTCTTACAAGTAACGGACAGAACCAAGGCCTTGCATGGTCCTCGGACCCAAGCCTATGGGGAAACCGAGTACAAAGAGGACATCTTAAAAGTAATGGACAGAACCAAGGCCTTGCATGGTCCTCGGACCCAAGCCTATGGGGAAACCGAGTACAAAGAGGACATCTTAAAAGTAACGGACAGAACCAAGGCCTTGCATGGTCCTCGGACCCAAGCCTATGGGGAAACCGAGTACAAATAAGAACCAAGGCCTTGCATGGTCCTCGGACCCAAGCCTAAGGGGAAACCAAATACAAGTAAGCGTCATCGGAGTCCCCTATATCCCAGTCAATTGCTCAGATGGATTGCTTAGAAATCATCAGCCTTGGGCGATATTCATGCGCTCATCACAGAATATACAACTGATATCTCGGTTAGTTTTCTTAAAGTTTGATGTAATATGAATTATCGATATAATGCCTGGTAGTGTTGGTAAATCGGAGTTAGTTGAATTACGCTTCAAGCCATTCTACTCTAAACATTCTTGAAGAAACGCACACATAGGGCACACCCATTCACGAAACAGTGCTCAAGACAAATAAAGAAGTTTCCATTCTTATTACGATAAAGAAATAGTACAGTGTACAAACGAAAAGCTGGAATCAGCCTGCGTCAGAGCTTACCACATAAGCAAGAAAAAGAAAAATACAAGAAAGCTCGAGAAAGCCGAGGAGGTATATCGGAGGAGAGGTTGGCTACAGCCCCGAGACCTTATTCTTCCCCCGCACACTTATCTGCCCATAACTCAGGCAGCCAAAAAGACCCAACTTAAACCTGACACCGTTGAAGAAAAGGTGTAGGGAGTTGGAGGTGATGGGGCTTTCTCTAAATATACGCCTACCGCAAAGCAGAGGCGCTGATGGAGGAAAACCCTTCTTCTGCCGCACCAAAACTCTGGCATGGACAGAACCTGCTTCGGATTTTGACTAAAAGAGGGGAAGATTCCTTTCCCTCTCGGTGAAGATGGAGTGCTCTCCTAAACTTGTGCTTCCTGTGCCCATACCTTACTGTTATAAGCCTCGTAAAGACACGGCGCTTCCGCGGCGGAGGAAGTTCTTTATTCCCAACCCTCGCTTTCAACATGTTGTGCCAAGAAAGGAGGACTCCGGATATGGGAGGCGTGATGTAAGAGAAAACTAGAAGAAGGGATGTATATATAAAGCAACCTTTTCTCCCTCCTATTTATTTGAAAAGACAAGACGATGGCAGTCAACTCACGCGGCGTCCCAAGGAGCACTACAGACAAAGTGGTCTTGGCTCAACTTCCAACGTCAACTGCAACTAAGAGACTCGAGGGACCTCGTAAAGGCGCGCCTCGATCCTTGGGACGTCAGTGAAATACCGCAGGGCCAGAGGCTGCAGAAATATCTCTTAATCTGCGGGTCCATTGGATTCGTGGCCCAGGCCCGCTTTGCGTGAAGGCTCAGGAACACCCTGTTCGGAACCTAAGGCTTGCATGGTCCTCGGACTCAAGCTAAAAGGGAAAACCAAGTACTGGTGCAGACATTGGTCTTGGACAGAACCTAAGGCTTGCATGGTCCTCGGACTCAAGCTAAAAGGGAAAACCAAGTACTGGTGCAGACATTGGTCTTGGACAGAACCTAAGGCTTGCATGGTCCTCGGACTCAAGCTAAAAGGGAAAACCAAGTACTGGCGCAGATATTGGTCTTGGACAGAACCTAAAGCTTGCATGGTCCTCGGACCCAAGCTAAAAGGGAAAACCAAGTACTAATGCAGACGATGGTCTGGGACAGAACCTAAGGCTTGCATGGTCCTCGGACCCAAGCTAAAAGGGAGAACCAAGTACCGACAAAGACACAAGTCTCGGACTCAAGCCTAAGGGAGGAATCAAGTACATAAGATAAAACGTATAAGTCCTGAACAAAGCCCAGGTTTTGCAAAGTCCTCGGACTCAGGCTTCTTGGGAAATCCACTGCCCTAATGAAGGAATCTTTTCGGTTTAAATAATGGAAAAAGATTAAGGCTCGTGCATCGTGGAGATGGCAGAGCAACCTAATGATCGTCAACCTAAGGAGGCCATTCACCCGGTGGGCAATATGTCCTCGGACAACTACTTCCTACACCTTGTCGAGCATTCAACACACATCACGACTAACTTTAAGATAAGTCTCACTCTTCACCGGTCGGATTGTTATGTCGAACATTAATCTCTTTAAAGTTATAGTGGCATCTTTTTATTAAGGATTACTTTGGTCTTAGTTATTATTGATTCAAATGCTATACTATTATGCCGGGCAGCGTTTTTATGCTTATTAAAATATATAAACAAGACATAAGAAGTAGAACAACAATAACTTTTATTAATATAAAAAATTGTTACAACGTACAAGGAAGGGCTTAAACAAGCCTATACAAAAAATGAACTGCTAAAACAATAACAATATCTGTAATACAAGTAAATAAACCATCAGGTGTCCTCTGAATTCGCCTTCAAAGTCTTTCTGAAATCTATGCCTCAGTACTGCTCGTATCCGGAGAAGATCCTTATACAAAAATAATGAAGGAGAAGAAAGAAGAATTGGAAGACATGGAAGCACTTCAGCAAGCTCTTGTCACTGAAGAAAGCAAGGGAAAAAGAAGATGGAGGACATGAGTAGGAAGGAGGAGAAGAAGAGGGAAGCAATGAAAAGAAAGTAAAAGGAGCAAAAGAGGGAAAAGGGGAGCCTTATTAGGTATGCTCATGAGAGAGCAGATGGAGATGACAAGGGAGGTTTTCGACTCAGTCACACCAGGAATGGGGTGTGACGAGTCCCTGCTTCGGATTTTGGCTAAAAGAATGGGAAGGCAAATCTTGAGCCTCCGCCACCCTTGCCCCGACCGAGCCATCTCGAGTTTTGTTGGGATATGGCGTTTCTGGGAAAGGAAGGGTTTGTTCATGGTGGATTACTATGAGATAAGTATTATGGAATAGGGAGTAACCGGATGAAGGAAGTGGATTCTGGGAAGAGCGTGAGGGATTCGGATATGAAAGGGTCACCCACTGTTTTCTCTCTTTATATAGGGGACGAAGGATAGGGTATGTGACACATTCAAATCCCCAGGGAAATCCAGAGTACGACGCGCCGCTTCGTTCTCCCACACCATCAGTGACCGTTACATCTGGAAGGTCTCGTAAATGGTAAGGGATTAAAGGCACGTTGCGGATAACCACACGGCATAACGGCAACGCACGTAAATCCAAGAAAAACGGCTCGTAGACCGGCGCAGCCCTCGTGGAGGTGAAGAGTCACCAACGTGGATCAAGGGCCGAATTAAATGAGCCGCAATTAAAACTCGCAATTACCGAAACCCACCTCTCCAACCAGGACGTCGGACAGCAGGGTTTCGAGGGGCTATTGTGGGGCCCAAGCGTCTACGGGCCCGGCTTGCTCGCTTATAGGGAGTCCACAGGCCCCCAAACTAAAGGAGGCCAGGGCCCAAGCCCAAAAACAGTGAGCCCGATATGGTTCAAAGGCACGTCCGAGGACCGCTCCGTCCTCGGAAAGCTCAGAGCTCCATTAACAAAAATGGGATGCAGGCAGACTTGAAAGATCAGAAAATATCTCACGGAAATAGTCCTTAATGCCCTTCATTGACATGACACCGCCCCAAACAGATCCGGATTTTTAGGCTTTATGGACCAGCTCCCACAATTCAGGGATTAGACTGATGGGACAGATATCTGCCCGGGAAAGATCGACCCTACACGTGGACGAAGGACAACGAACGTAGGCTAGTATAAAAGAAAATGTTATGTGACCAAGAGGGGGGATCCATCTAGCTTCTGGAGGAAGACTTGAAGAAAGAGAATGTCTGGACAATACACGCCGGATATAACGTAAAGGCCCTCCGACGGGTGACCAGGGACAGCCCCAACGCTCCTCGGACATGATCCGAGGAGCCTAATCCTCCAAGATACAAGATAAAAGGGCCTGAATGTCCAGCCCAAAGCTCTTTCTCATATTGGTTCACCTGTAGTCCGGCCCGAAATGCCCCCCGTGCTCCAACGCTGGCCTTTTTTTAGCCCACTCTCTACAAATATTATTGTGGGGGACTTTCCGTGTGCGGGCCCAACATCGGTGATGGGCCGTTCAAGATTTTTTGTCCCCACATCTTGCTATATATATATATATATATATAAACCCCTCAAACTATTGGGCAATAGCAAGTTTAACTTTTTCAATTAGGACAATAGGGTATGATGTAAGAAACCTGTATCAACGCCTAAATTTCTGTATGTAAAGAACTTGTACATATTGGTTACATGCATTCATTTAATCTAGTCGTAACTCACGCCGCGCGGCGGCAAGACCTTGTATTTTGTCCCCCTTGAGTCTTGACATTGAAAATTACTTGTTAACGACGTAAGTCGTAAAATACAAATAAAGAAAGAATCAAAAACCCTAATCCAAGAAGACTTATACAAAATAAGATATGGTTCTGAATATGCTGGTTATCGGTTCAAAGATGAAGTCATGACTACTATTATTAGTTTAGCAATAAAAAAACAATTTTTTTTTTTTTAAAGTATAAAGCAAAAATAAATTCATGCAAATTTTTGGGACAAATCAAACAATATTTTGGCATTTAATTTTACGTTTTAACACATTGTTAGAATCACTTTTCTATAGTCTTTGCTGGCTTTCAAGCTGTCACTATCAACCATCGCTCGACTAAGTTGTTGACCACCTTTGACCCATCATTGGCCATTATCCATCAACATTCAGTCACTATTTTAGATTTTTACACAAACATAAAATTTTTCCACTTCATTTTTTCTTTTCTTTTGTAGATTCCAATCTTCAGGTCTGTTTTCCTATTTGAAGATCCCAAGTCACTAAGATAAACCCATCAATCATTCTTTCTTGAATATAATTTATGCAAAATTTGTCAACTCGCTCACGTGCTTCATTACAATATCATCCTCTACTAATATTCCTTAGGCCACCAATGTAACCGTCCATTAATCATAGCATCCACTATTTGGTCATTGGTTCGCCCTTTTGTAGGCCTTTGGACCATCTGTATATTCAAGACTCATTTTCTTTTTAAATAGCGAATATAGCAATTTGAACCATAAGAATATCCAAGACTCATTTTTATTTTTACTTGATTTATTCTATAGTTCTTGTATGGTGATTTTGCTTGTACGTTCAAACCTTTGGAAGATTTCTTTTAAATTAAGTGATGAATTACAATAGGATTATAACAAAAATTCACAATAATGTCACAACTTCTCTTAAATTGCCTACTACTGTTACTCGAGTCCACCACAATATACAATTTAGAATATTTTTCTTAATTTTCCATATATGAGGTAGTAGACAAATTGACAGGATTTGTTTTATAAAACCCTTTATGTAATAGCACTATAGCGATGTAATGGCGTGTCTTAGAGAAATTTTGGTACTGACTTTAATTAATTAGTACATGGCCACTAGGTTAAATTATCCTACTCTATATGTATGTATATATAAATGTAATAGAGAGAAAGAGAGTTGAGAGTTGAGAGTGGTGACTTTCTTTGATCTTCTGTAAGGCCTGAAAGAGAGCATCTGGTTCTTTTTCTTGAGAGTCATTATATGAATAATGATGATCAGTTTACCAAAGTAGTCTTAGACTAAGGAAATTGAAATGATGGTTGCAAAAAAGAATAGCGTGAGATTGAGATGATGACATACGTTGCCAGTGTAGTGAAGGACACGTTCGACCGCGAGAGAAATGGCGACGATAACAACAGCAACTACCCACGTTGGAGTGTACTCCAAAGTTGGACCTTCTTCTGCCATGTCTATGCCTCTATCTCTACCTAAATCTAATTTTAGACAAACCTTATGGGCCAAAAAGAAAATTAAATGTGAAAATTTATGGGGTTTGGCCCTAAATCTTAAACATGCTGACCAAAACCGACTAATCAGTGCAACTCCAACTCCAAACAAATGAAAAACTGGGTTGACCCAACACAACAACACGTTACATATATGTATACACCCACCCTACTCCTAACGAGTAAACATGGTCCATGAATCTCACCAACGCGAATCATATTCATTTCATTTCATTTATCTTTCATTCAATCATTAATGTAATAATCTTTATATGTGTTTGAATATAAAAATAAGCGAAGTGGACACTTGAATGGAAACGCAGAGAAATTATTGTCAATTATCATTGGGAGGATCTGTTTCCAACTTTCCCGTCTGTGACCTTCACTCTCTCTCTCTCTCTCTCTTTCTCTCGGACTTCACAGTTCATACGAAAGAAATGCAGATTCATACATGAACATGCTGCCTACACTTTGTCTTTCCTTTTTACTCGTTTTTCCATACCACATTCATCCATACCACATGTTACTTGCTAAATTACACAAATGCTCCCCCGCTACCATAATTAAATTTTCTCTTCTGTTTCAATTATTTGTCTATTTCTTTTTGCCCACTAGGTTACAGTGACGGAACTATAGTTGGACTTGGGGGCAGTGGTCCCCCCCTAAATTTTTTCAAATTTTTTTTAGTATATATGTGTGTGTATTAATTTTAGCAATTTGTTTCAATAAATTTGCGCTTTGTCCTCTCAACAATATTATTGATCTCTTTAAGGGTTATAAAAAAAAATTTTGATCTAAAATTTGAAATAAATTTAAAAAGCTTAACAAAAAAATTTACCAATAACAAACTTAAGCCCAAACAACACCCCAAAACAAACTCACGCAAGACACAAACAAAAAATAAAATAAAAAAATTCCTAAGCCAATTCTAAGTAGTCTAAGTGAACACCCATACACATTTGACAACACACAAGACACCAAAAAAAAAAAAAAAAAACCTTAACTTTATAAATTGAGAAGTACTACGTCTACAACATTTTCACAATATTTTCACAACAAATCACATGTGGTAAATTGTTATTGATTCTAATTTGAATCTACAACTTAAATTACTTTTTTACTTACTCATAACAACCAATAATAACCTACCATTTACGATATGTTGTTAAAATATAGTGAAAATATTGTGGACATAGCATTTCTCTTCTAAATGAATGCTTACTTGGAGTTTCAAAAAAATATATATATTATTTATACTTTTGCCCCCCTAACTCTAAGTCCTAGCTTCGTCTCTGCTAGGTTACATATAGAGTTGAATGTATTCTTTGAAGTTCTCTTTCAAAAGAGAACTATAAGTCTCTTGGCAGTGTAAGGATTTATTATTGATGCATTTTTTTGTGTTTGCATAGTAGTATTTGATGTTAATGACTATTATTATTATTATTATTTAACATGGTGATTGTTGTTGATGTTGTTAAATGAATACATTTTTTAGTTGGTTCTTTGTTGTTATGCACTCTTTATATAATTTGCATAGCAATAAATTTTTTATATTTATTCATTTTATCTCGAATATTTTAGGCCAATGTTGGAGGAGGAGATTACAATGTGAACAATGACATAAAAGATGATCTTGAAAATGAAAGTAACTCTCAAATGGAGGACATTAATGCAGATGATGATTGATCTTCCACAAATTATATTTTCAAGCTTGGTGAATGATAATAGACCTTTTAATTTTCAAATGTTTATTGCATTATGTGCTTATTAGTTTTAAAAAATTATGGATTATTGCTTATACTTTGATGGAAAAATTTTTATGAGGATTATGTTCATAGTTTATATTTTAATCATTCTATATCTAAGAATATTAATGTGTCTCTAATAAAGTATTAGATGACCTATTTTTATGATGGAGTTGTCCGGGGTTTGTCGTAAAAGATAAATGGCCGTCTAGAAAATGTATTTCAACAAAAAATCTAAGTATTAACAATGACTCGCAAAAATACAATAATGACAGAAGGGGTGTTTCTAAAATTATTGAAAAACAAACAGACACACCGAGTTGTAAAGGAAGCAAATATATATACAGCATTCTTTATTTTCTTTATTATTAAAGTGCCCATTGAAACTATATGGGCCATACAATGAGAGAGTTCTCTCCTAAGCAGCAGGGTGCAAGTGAAACTTGATCCCAATTTTACCAACAAGGCTAGCTAGTTGGCATCATTTATTTCCTTCCACTCCAAACATCAAATCAAAACAAGCATTGGTACAGACAAGTAAACAAATGGTGCTCCTAGCAAGAGAGATTATCGCCTGAAGCAACACCAGTTGGTTACAATATTGAATGTAGTACTGGACGCGAGCTTGGACAGTACTAGGGTTTCCACCATTGCATTCAATGTCACCATTGATGGCTCGAATGGTTGCACCAAAACCTTGGCTTACGACTGGACGAACATTGGTCTTCCAAAACCACAAGGCAGTCTCAAAAGAAACAGCCACATCTGTAGCAACAGTTTCAGGAGAGTTTAATAAGTCGATTTTAATGCTAGGTCCAGCGGCACCGTAATTGTAGTTCCATGTTAGCTGAAGTGGTCCACGGCCAAAGTATTTTTTGTTAGGGTTGCATGGATACTGTGTGTGGGTCTTGTCACAGTAGTCCTGTGATGCACCGTTAACCTCTTCTATGTAGCAAAAATCTGCCCAAAGATAAACGTATTAATTGTGCTTCACCTTTCATGTAAACTTGTTCTTTAAACTATGAATTATCAAATCACTTATTAGAACGCACAAACCTGTATGTTTATGATCATATATGTCTGACTATAGGGAAAAGTTGCTTAGTTAAAAAATATAAACAGTAGAAGATAGACGTACCCCTTAAATTTTTAGTTATCACTTTGTAAAAATTAGATCTAAAAAGTAAAAATAAGTTAACCTTTAAAAGTATAACTTGATAAAGCAGAAATAATCAATAGTGATCTATATGACAACATATTCATCGTGTGCTATATATTATATTTTTTTAATTAAGTTATTACAACATATAGAGAATGATGATTTGAACCATAATTATTCTTAAAAAAGAAACCATACAATACCACTGATCTACAAGCATTTTGGTTTATACTATATATTATGCAATTCAAAAATAACCTAAATGCAAAATAATTATTATCTAATTTATAACGATATTAATTATAAAAACATAACTAATGGAATATCATTATTATTATTATTATTATTATTATTATTATTATTATTATTATTATTAGAGACAGAAATTAATTACTTAAAATATGACATCAACTAAATTGGACATTATGAGTGTTTTGTGCATGCATCTCTTATTGCATTTCAACATGAGTATGATATGTAGTAAATTAATTAATATATGTTAGGATGAAGTAATATCCTAGGTTGCACAGACACGCCATTTTTGGCATCGTGTCGGTGTCCGACACATGTCAGACACCAGAACGGGTACAACGCGTTAGATTCCGATGTTCGGCGGTGTCCCTTTTTTTTTTCGTTTCTCCGACACAGTGCCGACGCGGCTCCGACACGGCGCTGACGCAGTTCCGATGCGTCTGACACACCAGTAGTAAAAAAAATCACAAATCTTGACAAGTGGACTTACCAATACCGTTGATTCTGTGATAACCCTAAAACAATAAAGCATGTTTAGAGTCTGAAAATTGAAAGTTGAAACCACACATCTCAACTCTCAAGTTCTTCTCAACAGTCAACCCACCCTCCCTCTGTCGCTGTCGCTCCTCCCTCTATCGCTCGTCGGAGTTCAATTGGGCCGATCGGCGAGCTCCGATGTCGATGCTGTGCCCTCTGTCCCTTCCAATCTCTATCTCTCTCGGCGCGGACAACAAGTCCGATTCTCTTCTCTGTTCTCTCTCAAATTTTTTTTTTTTCTTTCTTTCAGATGTTAATTTTGGTGAATGGGTGGGTGTACTGTTACTCACTTATTTATAACGCGTTTTGTTTTGTTTTTTTTTTTTTTTTAACTATTGCTGTGGCCTGTGGGTGCCCTCTGTCGTGCCCTCTGTCCTTTTTATATATATATATATATATATTAGTTATAACTTATAATTTATAAATTTGTTTTTGTGTGTCCTGGTATAGTTTTATTTATTTATTGAAGTTAAATATTGTAGGTGATTTTACTAAAATGAATACTGAAAATAAAAGTGAAAAATCATTAGCTGAGATTGTTGCTGCTCCTCTATGGAACTATTACTAGGTTAGAAAAAGCAAGTGTTGGTGTTGGGAATGTTTTTTCAAATGTAACTATTGTGAAAAAACTTTCAAGAGGTCTTATTCAAGGGTGAAGGCACACTTGTTAAAACTGCCTAAGTTTGGAATACAAGCATGTGCCAAGGTTGGAGATGAGTATCATGATGAAATGCAGAAATTAGAAGATGCGTTTGAGGAATCTTCGCGTAGATTGAAGAAGCCTAAGCTAGTGTCTTATGGTTTGTATCTTGAAAGTTTAAAACTTGTTATCCTTTTATGTTTTTAGTTTGATGTTGAACTTGTTATCCTTTTATGGTTTGTACTCTAAACATTTAATGTGTATTATTGTACTACTTTGAGTGTTAATTTACTTATTTGTAGTTGTTACATAATTTGAATTCTAGACATAAATGTATTTTATGTCTAAAAATATTAAAAAATGTGCCTAAATATATAATTTAATTAATTATTTAGCCGCCGTGTCGTGTCCTTATTTTTTAAAAATTGCCGTATCCCCATGTCGTGTCCATGTCCATGTCCGTGTCCGTGCAACATAGGCAATATCTTACGTCCAGTCTCATGAGTAACATGAGCAAAGAAAGCTGCAATTTCACGCTTGGAGTCATCTGTAGAACCAAGATTTCGAAATTGATTGAACGAATTGAGAGCATCAAGAAAAGCTGCTCTTGTGTAGAAGTTCTTCTCTGCACAGCTTGCAGCTGCCTGATTAATTATCCCATTAAAGAAATCTTGAGTCACGATATTAGCTACTGAACCACCATTTGTACTTGGTGTAGTAGGTGATCCAGAAGTACAAGGACCTTCTTTGCAGCCCGGGCCACAGTAGGCATTGCCGGTGCCACAAAAGCCGAATTGGCTGCAACATAGGTTTGCTGCACAACCACAATTTTGACCCTTCACATATCCAGGCACAAATCCGAGTAGGATTCCGACTAGAACAAGGGTTAGTAAATTCTTTTTCAAACTAAGTGCAACCATTTTGGGAAGCTGTATGTGAACAAGACTGAAGAAGATAATTGTGTGATGAAAAACCGGGTTAATGGTAATGGTAATTTCACTATCAATTTGATAGTAATGGTAATTTCAAGATGGCGTATACGGTATTGGTCTTGTTGTCAGAATTTGACTTTGTCAATAGTACAAGTACCTCTCATTGTTCCGTTCTTTGAATAAGGTATTTGTGCATTTGTTCTGTTCTTGTAGAGGCTGCTTATAACAGTTGGTACCTAAATTATAATCATTATTCAAGTAGCCGCATCAGACTAATGTGGAAAATTTTGAAATCAAAATTCCGAAATTGCATTCTTCCAAGAGTGGTTACATATTAAGCAAAGCAATGGTAAGTTACACGTGCAATTTTGCAAACAGTGGCTAAACTATGGAAACAAACTATATATATAACATGTTTTAAACAAGTTATCCAACCCGGTCCTTAAGGGATTTACAAATTTTTCAGTATAGTGCATTACATAAGCTTTTCATCATTTACTCCAGCATTGAAGGTTGGCCGCGCATGTACATTAATCGAGTTGCAAAAACATACTTGAACAATTAAGCACACTATATAAAGAAAAAGTGATACTAAAAAAACTACAACTTTTACAATTTTCCATCACAAAAAATGTAATTTTGACATTCATTTATTATATTTTTTATTACGTTTTTTAAATCCACTAATTACATTCATTGTCATAGCAATTTATAAAAGTTATATAATAAATTTTGTAGCAACTTTAACATTCTCCATTAAAAAATAAAATATAAAACAAAAGAGAGAAGGAGACAGCAAGGTCAAAATAACACATTAAATGAACACAGTCCATGAGAATATTTATTTCACAAGTTGATTTCATATTCTTTTGAATATTTCTTTATTATTTTGTTTAATGAATAAATTTAACAAATAAATGAATGATTTTTTTAGCACTAGCATTAAACTAAATATGCTAATGGCTTAAGTTTATGGAAAAATCACACCATACATAGCCGGCCACTGTATGTGGTTTTTTCAATAAATTAAACTAGATAACTCTTCCGGCACCATAACCAAAATTGAGATTAATTATAAAATTTTATCCTTGACTTAGTCAATTTACCAATATCAAGTTGTTAAAATTATAGTAGTCTTTATTAATTAAGTTGAACTAGATCAATTAATTTAACGACTTTTGCTTTGATGGTTTCTTAATGCCTTCATGCAGATTAACTCCTGCAAGCTTTCTTGGACCAAAACAATATATTATGGGAAACAAGTCGTCACTGACACAGCCAAGATTTGCGCACCCAAGTTAACTAAGGAAGTGGTCCGATTTCCCAAGGTCAAGCATATCTGCTTTGGTTCCCAGTTTGTCCAACTTTCTAGCTTTGGAATCTTGATAACTTGCCAAATCAAACCTCTTTTAATCTAAAAAATTACAATTATTGAAAGTAGCAATTTTGTTTGATTAGCAATGCAAAAAAAATAATAATAATAATTTGTCTATATCCTGCCGAACTTTAATAATATCTAATATCTATAACAATCTATATAAATCCAAAGAAGATTGACTTCTGATTGACCTTATGATATTATGTCACGTTACTTTCAAGGTCTTTGCTAAAATATATGGTTTCATGTATAAACAAAATACATAATAAATGTCTATAGCTACCATAATAAAAAATTTCATACTTAGACAAAAAGAAAAGAGAGTAAATTAATCATATTAAGTTAAATTTTTCTATTCATTGCATGGACTACTGACTAGTTTTAAATTAGTGTCATGGAAACCATTTTGAAGAACAACTATCCACTATGTTATTGAGTACTATTTAAGTTTATATTTGTATGCGTTCTTTTGAAAATTATTTAACAAGACCCATCTCAAGAACCTTGAAACTTAATTAATTGGCATCTCATGACATTTATAGTAGAGAGTCTAAATAAATCCAAGATTCAAATCTCACTCTATTATTTCTTGGAGCAATCTAAAAGATATGGGGGATAAATGATTTTTTACATGATATAAACAATTAAATATAATGCAACATCATATATATATATATATATATATATATCTTTAGATTCCTCAAAATTTTAAATTTTAAGCAAAAAAAGATTCCTCTCATAATAAAATTTTTTATCAATTAATTGATTTAATACAAATTTCGAAAAAATTATAACTATGGGGTACAGGAATTGAAATAAGGTATTTACACTACAGGTCATACCCATGGCCAAGGGTGCCACTATCGTGCCGAGGAGGTCACACACTCGAACACTAAGGCCATGTTAGTGGCACGTTATTAGAGGAGGTCATACTATAAAGAAAGAGTTTCGGGGAGGGGGTTAGCCCTGACATGACTAAAGGGATGGTGGCTACCACCATATTTAATACATCCCACCAAATCTCCTAACGGCATTTATGTGGAGAAGACCCCTGAACAGCGCTACCTTGGCTGCCCCTACTCACAAGAGGCTTGGAAATGTGTCTGATAGAACAAACACTCAAGTAGTGGCCTGCACGATCAACAAATGGAGGGTCAAGATCATCTAAAGGAAGCTATATAATGTAAGAGACCCTCCAGAGAGAGGGGATCGGAAAATCTGTAAAGAACACACTGTAGCAACAAGAACTGAAATTGTATCCAAGTCCAAAAGAACTATTTTCGAGAATCATTCTCCTCAGACTTCGCCGAGGAATGATTTCCTTGCTTAGAACTTGTCTTTCTTTGCTTTCTTAATATTTGTGATCCAATAAGCGTGTTGCCTGATCCATTAAAGCCTAACTTTTAAGCCTATTCTCTACAAATTTATTGTATTAGGATCTTTGGGCCTGGATTCTTCTACCCCTTGGGCTCAGAAACCAAAACACCACCCTTACAATTGGCGCTGTCTATGGGAAAGGCTTGAGCTTTAGTGAGTTCAACGTCCAACCATGGTAGGATCAAGGCAAGATTGGGAGGAGTCTATTGGTTCCCAACGTCAAGACTAGTTCCTCAACCTTGAGCGAAAGAGAGACCGTGAGATTAGTATGCACACCACACATACTACTAGGAGCCAGTCTCGAGGCAGGAGTTACATATCTCATGAGGAAAATACCAGAAGCATGCAATTGGTGATTGACCATCTTCACAGGAGGCTACGCCACGAGCAACAGAGAAGGACTCCCTCAGATTCTGATCCCTCCTCTGATGATCATGGAGATGGTAGCTACAGGCCCAGGTCCAAGACTCCTCCCAATGAGTCTTTTTTGTACGGGGAGGACCATCGTTACAAACGGAGAAGTAAAAGTCCATCTTGCGAAGGTGCGAGCAATGATGCTATGAGCAAGGCTCTTAACTAGATCTCTAAATCATTGTGTATGTGTAGAATTGAAGGGGGAAAGCTTCATCGGCGGTTTACTCAGCCAACATTCACCATGTATAATGGCAAGATGGACCATGTGTAGCATGTTAGCCATTTCAACCAGCGAATGGCCATTCACTCCCAGAACGAAGCCTTGATGTGCAAAGTGTTCCCATCCAGTTTGGGGCCCATGGCAATGAGATGGTTCAATGGTCTAAAGGAAGGTTACTAGGGCCTTTGGGGCTCGTTTTGTGACTTGCAGTAGGGTTCCTTGGCCCTTGGATTCCCTGTAGTCTATGACCATATGAGAGGGGGAGATTCTAAAAACATATTCTGACAGGTACTGGGAGATGTTCAACGAGATAGATTGGAACTTTGATGACGTGACTATAAGGACTTTCAAGTTCAGCTTGCTCGCTGAGCATGATCTGAGAAAGTCTTTGACTAAGAAACGGTTAGGAGTATGCGTCAGCTCATAGACCGTATTGATGAGTATAAGCGAGTCGAGGAAGACCAGCAATAGGGAAAGAGGAAAGCTAAAGTGGTCCCTCAAGATAAAAGGGACTTCAAGTCAGATAGGTACAATAACAACCGATCTCAGAGAGACTTTACGGGGCATTCTGGGTCTACCACTACTTAGGTAGTCAGTAATGTGTTCTGAGAGCTAGTACACCAAATCTTAGAGAAAATTAAGAACGAGCCATACTTTCAATGGCCGAACAAGATGGGAGAAGACCCCATGAAGCGCAACCAAAGTCTTTAATACCAGTACCACCAAGAGCGAGGGAACACCACTGAAGATTGCAAGACATTGTGGAGTCATATGAAGCAGTTGGTTAAAATTGGGAAGTTAAAGCAATTCCTATATCAGCCCAATGGGCATAGTAGTCAGGTAGGGTTGGGGGCTCAGAGAGACGCTTCTATAAGACCATCTTTAGTACAATTAAAGTCATTCTTGTTGCTCTAGAGAGAACTAGTTCTCAGCCATCCAGGATGCTATCAATAGCTCAGCCATTTATCGAAGACTTACCCCCTAATTCAAAGAGGAGTAGAGTGGAGGTCCGACCAGCTTTAAGCTTATCTGATGAGGCCAAAGTTGGAACCTTGCAGCCACACGATGATGTCCTGGTGGTTACTCTCAGGATAGGAGAGTATGATGTGAAGAGGGTGCTGGTAGATCAGGGCAGCGGTGCAGAGATCATGTATCTTGACCTATTTAGGGGACTAAAGCTGAGACCCGAGGATCTAACCTACTATGACTCCCCTCTGATAGGGTTTAATGGGAAGATTATTTTCCGGAAGGGCCAAATTAGACTGCCTATTCAGGCAAGGTCAGAAGTCATGGAAATGAATTTCATCGTAGTAGATGCCTACTCTCCCTATACTACTATTGTGGCAAGACCTTGGCTTCATGCCCTGGGAGCCGTGTCTTCCACCCTTCACTTGAAAGTGAAGTACCCATCAGGGGACCAAGTCGAGGAGCTGGTCAAAAGCCAGTCTGTGGCTAGACAATGTTTGGTGGCCGCAATTAGACATCAAGCTAGAGGCGAACCCTCGAGGTTTGCCGAGCAGGATTTATAGCAATCAAGGGTGCCAGTGTTGTCTACAGGGGAAATGGCAAAGGGGGCTCAATGAAAGCAACTAGAGAAAGTTGTTATTGGCAACGATGAGGAGAAGTTCTTTCAGGTTGGAGCTCAGTTGCCTTCTCAGAAGAGGCAATAGCTAATGGATTTTCTTAGGAAAAATGTTGATGCATTTGCATGGAATGCCTACGATGCCCCTAAGGTAGATCCAGATTTCATTTGCCACCATTTAAACGTCAATCCATCTACCGTCCCTAAGAAGCAACCACCATGATGCTCATCTAGGGAACATTCTGATGCCGTCAAGGGGGAAGTACTCAAGCTCAAGCGGGTTGGGGTCATAAAGGAGGTATTCTACCCCAAGTGGATGGCCAACACAGTCGTGGTGAAGAAGAAAACTGGGAAGTGGCAAGTGTGTGTGGACTTTATAGATTTAAATAAAGCTTGCCCAAAAGACCCTTTCCCCCCTACCTCAGATAGATCAATTAGTGGATGCTACTATAAGCCATCCTCAGATGAGCTTTTTAGACGCCTTTCAGGGTTATCATCAGATACCGTTAGCTTTGGACGATCAGGAAAAAACTGCTTTTCTTACACCCACTGAGAATTACCACTACAAAGTAATACCTTTCGAATTTAAAAATGCAGGGTCTACCTACCAGAGGATGATGACCAGGATGTTTGAGTCTCAGTTGGGCAAAAATATTGAGGTGTACATAGATGATATGGTGGTAAAGAGTAAACTAGAGTCTAAGCATATAGATGACCTCGGAAATATTTTCGAGATACTAAGGAAACATAAACTGCATCTTAGTGCCACTAAGTGTTCTTTTGGCGTAGGCTCTAGCAAATTTCTGGGTTATATGGTTACCCACCGCAAAATCGAAGTTGACCCTGATCAGATTAGAGCCATTAACGACCTGTAGCCTCCTTGGAATCCCAAAGAGGTCCAGAAGTTGACAGAATGACTACCACTTTGAATCAATTCATTTCTTGGTCAGCATAAGTGGAAGGGATTTGAATGGATGGAGGAGTGTTCCTCGGCCTTCCAACAGTTGAAGAAATATCTTTCCCGGCCACCTATTATGTCCAAGCTCAAATAGGAGAAGATTTTATTCGATTACATCACTGTAGCCTCGCATGTGATGAGTCTGGTACTAGTGCGGGATGATGATGGGGTGCAGAGACCAGTTTATTATGTGAGCAAATCATTACATGAGGCAGAGATTCACTATTTACCATTAGAGAGGGCCATCGTAGCAGTAGTGCATGCTACACGGAAGCTCTCACATTACTTCCAAGCTCACACTATTGTGGTTCTAACCCAACTCCCTCTCCTATCACTGCTTTGGAAAGCTGATTACATAGGGAGGGCTGCAAAATAGGCAACGATCCTAGGAGCCTTCGATATTAAATACATGCCTTGCACCTCTACAAAGGGCCAGGTCTTTATCGATTTAGTAGTTGAGTTTACCGAGCCTTCATTTGAAGAAAACGGTGAAAGGCCAAGCATGGATGGAAAATCACTTGGGATGATCTCCTTGTAGGGTCCCTCTATCTTAAAAGGTGTATGTTAACGACGTAGCAAACCAAAGGAGATTAGGAGTGGGGCTGGTTGTAGTGTCTCTCGAAAGGATCATCATTGAGAAATCTTTAAGACTGGGCTTCTCGGCCACGAACAATTAGGCTAAGTACGAGGCTTTGTTGGTGGGGATGGTTGTGGTTCAGAAAATGGGAGGAAGAATAGTGGAGATATTTTCGGATTCGAGGTTGGTTGTAGGCCAAGTAAAGGGAGAACTGGAAGTCAAGGATGTGAGAATGCAAGAGTACCTAAACCAGGCTAGGCTCTTGCAATAAGAATTTAACTCTTTTTCCTTGCACCAAATCCCTAGAAGTAAAAATACGCATGCTGATTCTCTTGCCACTCTTACAACCTCCTCGGCGCAGAGTCTACCTCGGGTCATCTTGGTTGAGGATCTATGCAACCCTACCGAGATGAAGAGGGAGAAGGTCCAAATTCATCAACTTAGAGTGGGACCTAGTTGGATGGATCCTATTGTCCTATTCCTTAAGGATGACATCTTGCCCAAGCAAAAAAGGGAGGCTGACAAAATGCGAAAAAAGGCTCCTCGATTTTGGCTGTCTGAGGACCAAAAGTTGTACCAATTCTCTTTTTTTGGGCCATATCTACTATGCATCTTAGAAGAGTTGGACAAAGGGATTTGTGGAAACCATACAGGAGGCAGGTCATTGTCTCATTGGGCCCTTACTTAGGGATATTAGTGGCCCAATATGCAAAGAGAAGTACAAGAATACATGAAGAAGTGTGACCAATATCAGAGATTCGCTCCCAACATTCATCAGCCAAAGGGCATACTTAATCCTCTGTTTAGTCCCAAGCCTTTCGCTCAGTAGGGCTTGGACATTGTAAGGCCCTTCCCTAAAGCAACAGGAAACAGGAGATGGCTTTTGGTCAGCATTGATTACTTTACCAAGTGGGTTGAAGCCGAGCCACTAGCGAACATTAGGGATGTGGATGACAAAAGGTTTGTGTGGAAGAACATTGTTACTCGGTCTAGGATTCCTCATACCCTCATCTCAAACAACGGACTTCAGTTTGATAGCAAAACTTTTAGAAGATACTGTTGTGAATTGGGTATCACGAATAGGTATTCCACTCCAGCTTATCCTCAAGGAAATGGGCAAGCCGAGGCTGTCAATAAGGTCATAGTGAACAAACTCAAGAAGAGGTTGGATGATGCAAAGAGCAAATGGGGGGATGAGCTTCCACATGTCCTCTAGACATATCAGACTACCCCTCGTAGGTCGACAGGGGAGACCCTCTTTTCAATGACTTATGGGGCTGAGGCTGTGATTCCTCTAAAGACTAGATTCCCAACGCTGAGGACTAACTTATTCACTCTAGACAACAATGACCACCTACTAGAAAAGAGCCTAGATCTAGTCAAGGAGCGAAGGGAAAATGCCATGGTTCAATTAGCATACTATCAGCAAAAGCTCAAAACAGGGGTATGATTCAAGTGTAAAGTTAAGGCCATTAGCCCCTGGGGACTTGGTACTGAGAAAGGTTATGGGTACTACAAAAAACCCAACATAACGGAAGTTAGAACCCAATTAGGAAGGGGCATACCATATCATCTCGGTAGTAGGCATAGGTGCATAATTTCTAGAAGATCTAGACGAAAAAGTTGTACCGCGACCTTGGAATGTAAATAACCTATGAATGTACTATTATTAATGAAAGGCAGCTCTGCCATATTTTCATTTATGACATTATACGTTGCGTCAATTGCCAGTATGAATATTAAACAAAACCTTGGTCATGTCTAGCTTCTCGCACCACATACCTTGGGTAAATTAATATTTTTGATTGCCCATATGAATATTAAATAGAATCTTGGTCATGTTTGGCTCCTCGAACTACATACCTTAGGTAAATTAATATTCCTGATTACTTGAGTGGATATTAAACAGAACATTGGTCATGTCTGGCCCCTCGAACCATATACTTTAGGTAAATTAATACTTCCCATTATTTCTCTAAGTATTAAACAGAACATTAGTCATGTCTGGCCCCTCGTACCACATACCTTAGGTAAATTAATACTTTCCATTATTTCTCTAAGTATTAAACAGAACATTAGTCATGCCTGACTTCTCGGACCACATGTCTTGAGTAAATTAATATTTCCCATTATTTCTCTAAGTGCTAAACAAAACCTTAGTAATATTGGGTCTCTCAGACCACATGCCTTGGGTAAATTAACATTTATAACTATACAAGCCTACTGTGGAATAGGGTGCTAGGTGAAATTCAAAGTGAGGTGGCCTTCTGGGACTATACACCCTGGATAGACATGAACTTCACTATCATTTGAGGTTAATAAGAAAATCTAAAAGTGCACTTCATCCTTTGAGCTATTTACCTAAGGTACACAAAGTTTGTTCTTTGGGTTGAGTTACCAAGTGCCAAGGGCCATAGACAAGGTAAAGTTATCCAACTCCACTGCTAACTACATGAAAGGTAATAGTTGGACTGTTAGTTACCCGAGTAACTGTTAACTTTAGGGGTTAGAATATATCCTAATCAAGGTGATAGCCACTTTTCTCATTGTTTACATGAGAGTAATTTATTTGAATTGGCAAAAATTCGTTACTATTAGCTTTTGTTAAAGTATGGGTATTCACCCTTAGAAGCATCATCAATCTAAAATCTCAGCAGGGGGCAAAACAATAACTATAGCCAACCAAAGACAAATATTGCAAGAAAAAAAAAGTCCCACAAAAGCAAAAGTCTATGTCTTTCCATTGATTAAGAAAGGAGTTACATCTCAAACATGGCAAACTGCCATAACAAAGGAAAATTACATGCAAATAAAATAAAAATAAAATAACAATAAGTAAAAGAAAAAGATCCTAAACTATGCCCTGGCTAGAGGAAGGTCATCTTTGCTGCCCGACTAGAAGACAGGAGGATTGGTGGCCTTGGGATCAGCTTCCTTGGATTTGGGATCAGCCTCCTTTGCCTTGGGAGTAACATCCTTGACCTTAAAAGCGGCATCCTTGAGCTTGAGGGTAGCCTCTAGGCCCTTGGCCTCTAGCAGGGGCTTAACCTCCTTACCCTTGCCCTTATCCTCTAGTCGGGAACCACCCTGGCCAGCCCCCTTACCTTTAGCCACCTCAGACCCCTAACCTTGGTCACCAGCCTTGCCAAGCCCTTTAGGAACCTCAGCAAGAGAAAGAGAGGCCTGGGTGATAGAGGGCTGCTCAAGAAGGTTGGTGCAAGGGTAACATTAGAAGGGAATGCAGTTGGAACTTCACGGATGTCCGCAAGGTATAAATGTTCTCAGCCTTCCTCCACTCGAAAGCAATAGGGACTCTTGCCAGATTGAGCGCCTCTGCCCACACTTCCTTCCAATAGTCTCTGCAGACCTCCGCCAGCTCTTCTACCAAATGGACCTCTAGGCCCTTGGGGCTCCTTCTCTCCCTTTCCTCCACCATAAGCTTCGTGGACAATTCCTGGTTTTTCTACTCCACTACACCCAGGGCCTTGCTGGTCTCAACAAAAAGGTTAGAATCGACCCTGGCTTCATTGTGGGCATCTTTCACCCATTCCTCAACCATGAATACCTCCTAGAAGGCCTATGCAAAAACAACAAGGGAATTTTATGTTAAAATTTTTTTTTTTTTTTTTAAAAGGAAAAATGGCAACCTATCATGACAACATAGTATAACAAGAAGCTTACCAAGGCTAAGTCCCTCTTCAGGGACAGAAAAGAATCCTGCTGCCTCATGGTCTGCAACGCAGCCATATCTTTGGGTAGTAACAGGGGCTGCTCTAGGGGCTCAACCAAGTCATGGGCATGCCCTTTCTAGAACTCCTTGATGAAGGAGCTTTGCGGTATGGCCGCTCTCTCCAGCTCCAGCCGGGGATCCCACACTAAGGTGAGAGGGCGTACCTTGGCCACGCTATGGTCCTCCTTGCTTTCAACCAAGGAGGCCTTCCCCTGGCCCTTGGCCCTCTTTTGCTGCCTAGACTCCTTTTGGGAGGCCACCTCCCCCTCCTCGACCACCTTCTTCCCCTTCCTTTTCTTCTTCAAGTTGGCTACGGTGAACGGGTTAACTGTATGAGGAAGAGAAGGGGAGAAAAGGAAGAGACTGGGACCCGAGGGCATCCTTAGGCACTGGCCCCTTAACCCTATCTGCAAGAAGCTCACGCAAGCCCTTCTTCCTATTCAGGGCCATCTCCTCTCCTTCTTCCTTGGAGCTGTTGTTTATGCGTGCAATGATGAGACCGAAGGTGCAAACACCTGAAAATCTATCGAGCTCGTCTTCTGAGTCCGGGACTTGAACCACATGCTCTCCCTATTCCTCTCCCTCTTTCTCAAGATGGAACTGGTTTATCTTCACCTCAAGCAATAGGCGCAAAGAGGCTGTCTCTTCTCTTAGAACCGCCGCTTCGCAGGGAAAGCGATGAGCAAGCAAGTCAACTGGCACGATGTCTTCTCAAGCCAGAAATCCAGGCACTAAGACGTCTATCCAAGCAAGCCGAGGATCACCGGCTTTGATCGCGTGGCCCAAGTCCTGAAAGTTGTCGAATAGGGGCTGGAAGTCAAGGATGAGATAGACGGCTCTTCGATGTCTATTCTCACTCACAAACACCTTGGACCTCAACACCTTGTTGAGGTTGCGGACTTTGACAAGCTTAAGGTTGGGCGCAACGTGCCTTTTATCAGCAAAAATAGCCGAGAAGCAAAACCACAATTAGAACAATAAAGCCCTCCATCAGAAAGAAACGAAATACTAAAGGAAAGGAGAGAGCAACAAAACTAAGAAACTAGTGCCCATGTTAAAAGACCTAAACCTAGGGTACCCCACCTGGCTCTCCCTCCTGAGTTGGGCAATGAAAACCGTCGTGACATTCACCAGAGGCGATCAGGTAGTCATCCTTTATGCCTTTGTCGGACTTGGGAAGACACAAGACAAGCCTAACCACTGAAGACCTAGACTTAAGGTAGTAGCCCAAGTCTGCCAGCAAACGGCACTCGTACATCCAAACGACGTCGTGCCAGGTAAGGTTCAACCCCATATGCTCGTTGACAGCGTCTACACTACCCAGAATCCTAAATAGGTTGGGCGTGCATTGGTGGGGGGCACAGCCTATGGGCAATTAAGTAGTCTCTAGTGAAGTATATATTTGTGAAGAAGAAGTAAAAAGTAGAAGGCCAAGAAGATTGGTCGAGGAGAAAATAGCCTAAGAACAAAGAAACTTACAAAAATAAGGACAAGGGTCACTTCAAAAGCTTCTCGAAAGCTTGAAGATTTAAGAAGTCTCGAGAGTTTAGAGATTTGGGAAGTCTTGAGAGTTCGAAGATTGGTAAAGTGAGAGAAATGAATCCCCCAGGTGCCTTATATAGAAGCCAGAATTGGGTGGGAGTTATCCCACCCAAAATTTGAGGAGAAATGCTAGCCATAGGATATCCATCTCACCATAGGACGTGGGGAACAAAGCACCGCCTGGAGCATTTAATGAGACATCACGGACTCCGAAGCTCTAGAACGGTTGCGAGGCACACGAAGTGACACTTTCACATGTGGAAGTCAAAGAAACGTGTGGAATTAATTATCCAAGGTCCAAACCCCACTTTTCTCCTCAGATGAGAGAAAAAAGCCGGAGTTTTGAGGGACTATTGTGGGGTACAGTAATTGAAATAAGGTATTTACACCACGGGTCATACCCATGGCTGAAGGGGCCACCATTGTGCCAAGGAGGTAACACACTTGGATACTAAGGCCACGTTAGTGGCACGTTACCAAAAGAAGTCATACTGTAGAAAAAGAGTTTTGGGGAGGGGGTTAGCCCTGACATGACTGAAAGGATGGTGGCTGCCACCACATTTAATGCATCTCACCAAATCTCCTGACTGCATTTATGTGACGAAGACCCCTGAATTGTGCTATCTTGGCTGCCCCAACTCACAAAAGGCTTGGGAAGGTGTCTAATGGGACAAGCACTCAAGTAGTGGCCTGGACGATCAACAAATGGAGGGCCAAGATCATTTAAAGGGAGCTACATAATGTAAGAGACCCTCCGGGAAGAGGGGATCGAAAAATCTATAGAGAACACATTGTAGCAACAAAAATTGAAATTGTATCCAAGTCCAAAAGAACTATATTCAAGAATCATTCTCCTCGAACTTCGCCGAGGAAGGATTTCCTTGCTTAGAACTTGTCTTTCTTTGCTTTCTTAATATCTTCAATCCGTTGTGCGTGTTGCCTGATCCATTAAAACTTAGCTTTTAAGCCCACTCTCTACAAATTTATTGTGTTGGGCTCTTTGGGCCTGGATCCTTCTACCCTTTGGGCTCAGGAACCAAAACGCTGCCCTTACAATAACATTTAAATATAAATAAGCACATTATAGTTAAATTATAATAAAAAAAAAAAAAAAAAAAAAAGGAGGCCATGCATAGCCTCATCAACCCGAAAATAATGCTTCTTACAAATGTTTCCCATAAAGTTGTGGCCTTGTCCATCCTACAATCTGCATCCCTTTATTACTCTCTCCTATTAGAAAAGTCATGCAACTATGGTCCCAACTATGGCTCCAAATAGAATCAAAAACCATAATCCAAGAAGACTTATACAAGACAAGATTTGGTTCCAAATATGCTGGGTATTGGTTCCAGGATGAATTCATGACTGCTACTATCTGTTTAGTGATAAAAAAATGACTTTTTTTTTTTTTTAAAGTATAAGGAAAAAAACAAAAATTCATGCAAACTATAGGGACGTATCAAACAATATTTTAGCATATACTTTTATGTTTTAACATGGTAACAGAGTCACATTTCGATAATCGTCACTAGATTTCATGTTGCCACTATCAACCATCGCTCGGCTAAGTTGTTGACCACCTTTGATCGTCGTAGGCCGCTATTGTCCAAAAACATTCGGTCATTGTTTTTACCCAAACATGAAAATTTTCTACTTAATTTTTTTTTCTTTTGTAGATTTCAATTTGCAAGTCTATTTTCCTATTTGAAGATCCCAAGTCACACAGATAAACCCATCAATCATTCTTTTTTAGGTTTAATTTATGCAAAATTTGTCAACTCTCTCACGTGCTTCATTACAGTGTCATACTCTGCTAATATTCTCTAACGTGCCTACAAGAGGGCACACCAATGGCCAAATAGTGGATGCTATGATTAAAGGACAGTCACATTGGTGGCCTGTAATGAAGCACGATACGGAACTTTTTCCACACGATGTGACTGTCCTTTAATCATAGCATCCACTATTTGGCCATTGGTGCGCCCTCTTGTAGGCCTTGTAGCCATCGTCATCACTATTTGCTGTCATCTCCAGCATTTTGCACAAGTTATTCTACATTGTGACTAGCCTATTTTACAAATAATCTAGTCACTCATGGTCACATATTCACAAGCTTGGATTTCAATTTCAATGCATCTTCAGGTTTTATCTTGAGTTTGAGAGATGATGTTGGCCGTAACATACATATTACATTTAGCAAAAGTTCATATCCTTGATTTGTTAAAACCAAATAACATTATTTGTCATTGGGTTTACAATGGTGGTGATGGCAGTGTTTTTCTAGTTGTTGCAATGGTTGTGGGACTTTTTTTTTGGTTGAAGTTATTATAATGGGTTGTATTCTAAAAATAAAATCTAGAATGTTGAGTGTATTGTAAAATGATATGATATAATAAATAAAGTGACTTTTTAGATAGTAAAATAGTATATTTTTCACAATTTTGGATGTTAATGCTATAATGGTGTGTTTCAGAGAAAGTTTGATATAGACTTTAATTAATTAGTACTTGCCGACTAGGTTAATTACTGTACAGTGGTCAATGCCAACACATGCGGTAGTCCATTTGTACGAGATAATGTCCATAAATGATCTTTAAAGAAAACCAAAATTTTCAAGGAGCCAAAATTCATGGCCATAGAGAAGCTAACACCGAGTAGTGGAAATGAGCGTCCAATTGGGTGAGTTAGTATATCTTTCCAGGGGGAGCAGGAGAGCGTGGGTATAAAACTGTCGGGATAGCAGCTCTATATATTATGTAACTATTACTAGTCATTTCAAAAATTAAAAATAAAAAAAAATGGTGAAAATAAATTATAATACTCTTTATTTTCTTTATTTATATGCCCATTGGAACTATGGGCTATACAATGAGAGATAATTCTCTTCTTAGGAGTAGGGTGCAAGTGAAACTTGATCCCAATTTTACCAACAAGGCTAGTTGGCAGTAATTATTTCCATCAAATCTAAACAAGCATAGGTACTTAAAAGATAAAAGAACACAAATGGTGCTCCTAGGCTCCTAGCAAGTGAGATTATCGCCTGGAGCAACACCAAGTTGGTTACAATATTGAGTGTAGTACTGGACACGGGCTTGGACAGCACCGGAGTTTCCACCATTGCATTCAATGGCACCATTGATGGCTCGAATGGTTGCACCAAAACCTTGGCTTACAACTGGACGAACATTGGTCATCCAAAACCACAAGGCGGTCTTAAAAGAAACAGTCACGTCTGTAGCAACAGTTTCAGGAGAGTTTAATAAGTCGATTCCAATGCTAGTTCCAGCTGCCCCGTAATTGTAATTCCATGTTAGCTGAAGTGGTCCACGGCCAAAGTATTTTTTGTTAGGGTTGCATGGATACTGTGTGTTGCTCTCGTCACAGTAGTCTTGTGAGGCACCATTGATCTCCTCTATGTAGCAAAAATCTGCCCAAAGATAAACATTAATTTTGTATTACCTTTCAGTTTAACTTGTGTATTTAAACTATGAATTAAATAGCTCAAAAATCTCTTACTAGAATGCACAAATTTGTATGTTTATGATCATACAGGTCTGACTATAAGGAAAAGTTGCATAGTAAAAAACAAAGTAGAAGATATAGACGTGCCCTTTAATTCTTTTGTTATAACTTTATGAAAATTAGCTCTAAAATTAAAAGATATTAACCTTTACAAGTATAATATGAAAAATCAGAAATTATCAATAGCAATCTATATATGTGAAAATATATTCAATTGTGTGTTATGTATTATATATTATATTTTTTAATTAATTAATTATAAAATGTATTGAATGATGATTTGAACCATAATTATTCTTATAAAAGATTTTTTTTTTTTTTTAAATACCACTCATCTACAAGGATTTTGGTGTACACTATATATTATGCAATTCAAAAATAAACTAAATGCAAATTAATTATTATCTAACTTATAACAAAATTATAAAAACATAACCAACATAATATTATTGTAATTATTAGTATAGTTTAGATATAGTAATTAGTTACTTAATATGACATTAACTAAATTAGATATTATGGGTGTTGTGGCATGCATCTTATCGTATATGTCAGCATGCGTATGAGATGTGGTAAATTAATTAAAATATATGTTAGGATAGAGAATTATCTTACGTCCAGTCTCATGAGTAACATGAGCAAAGAAAGCTGCAATTTCACGCTTGGAATCATCTGCAGAACCAAGATTTCCAAATTGATTATATGAATTGAGAGCATCAAGAAAACCTGCTCTTGTGTAGAAATTCTTCCCTGCACAGCTTGCATCAGCCTGATTAATTATCCCATTAAAGAAATCTTGGGTCACAATATCAGCTACAGATTGACCCTTCACATATCCTGGCACAAATCCGGCTAGGATTCCGACTAGAACAAGGATGAGTAGATTCTTTTTCACACTAAGTGTAACCATCTTGGGAAGTTTTGTATGTGGATAAAGAATGAAAAAGATAATGTGTGATGAAAAACAAGATTGGGCATTTGATATTTATAGTGCAATATGTGGTGCAAAAACTCTATGGATGGAGTTCTTACTTTCAATTTGATAATGGTGATTTCAGGAAGGCTTATACGGTATGGGACTTGCTGTTCAAATTTGACTTTGTCAACAGGACAAGTACCGGTCATTGTTCTGTTCTTGAATAAGGTAATTATGCATTTTTCCTGTTCTTGTAGAGGCTGCTTATGACTGTTATACCAAAATTCTAATCATTATCGAAGTAATGCTATACTGATGTGGAAAATTTTGCAACCAAAATTTCCAAATTGCATTCTTCCAAGAGTACTGGTTACTGGTTTAGCAAAAGATTGGTAATTTACATGTTCATTTTTTAAACCAAATGCTAAACTACGGAAACAAAGTAAATAATTACATGTTTTGAACAGGCTATCCTACTCCTTAAGGTGTTGAAAATTTTTCAGTATAGTACATATCTAAGGTTTCCGTCTACTCTAGTCACTAGCCCGCCAAGTTAGTTGGCCTTGCTTGTACGTTAATTAATCAAGTTGCCTAAACATTCATGAACAATTAAGCAAGCCATATAAAAAATTAAATGAGAACTATGAGACTATTTCTTTTTCTAGAGGAATTTATCTTCTTTTTTGAAATATATTTCTTAATGAATGATTTGTTTAGCTCTAGCATCAAGGCTTAAGGCTTAAGTGTATGGCAAAATCACACCACACGTAGCTAGTGTACGCAGTTTTTTCTATAAATTAAACTAGATAAATCTTCCGCCATGATTTGCGCTTCCAAATTAAGGAAGTAATCCGATTTCGCAAGGTCAAGCATATCTGCTTTGACTCCCAATTAGTCCAACTTTCTAGCTTTGGAGTCTTGACAACTTGCCAAACCTAAACTCTTTTCATCTAGAAAGCTATTGAACTCCTTTCAGAAAACATCCCTATGTGCACAGACTTAATAAATGCCTATAACTACCATAATTATAAATTTCATGCTTAGAAAAATAATAATAAACAAGGGGGAAAAATCATATTAAGTTAAATTTTTATATGCATTGCACCATAAATTAATGTGAAACTATTTTAGAAACCACCATCCACTATGTTATTGAGTACTATATAAGTTAGTTTATATTCATATACATTATTTTATAAATTATTAAACAAGACTCACGTCAAGAACATTATTACTCAATTGATTGACATCTCTAATATTTCCAATGGAGATATTTAGGATTCAAAAATCCTCCTCTACCCTTTCTTGGAACAAACTAGTAAGGATAAGGGGAATAAATTGTTTTACATGATAAAAATAAAATGCAACATCATATACACATTTAAATTCCTCAAAATTAACAGCAACAAATGATTCCTCTCCTAATTTTATTAATTAATTGATTTAATTCGAATTTTGAAATAATTATAAAAGTTAATTATAAATAACCACATTATAGTCAAGATTAAAAAAGAAAGCCATGCATAGCCAATGAGCCCTAAGACTATCACTAGGAGAATTTTAGTTCATCAACCTCAAATAATGCCTCTTTCAAAGGTTTTCCATAAAGTCGTGGCCTTCTTCATCCAGTAATCTGCATCCCTCTATTACTCTCTCTCATACCGAAAAAGTCATGCAACCATACCAAAGAATTTCCACATTTCAATTCTCAAAAGTCACTATTCCTGCTTCTATACTATACTATGGCCCAGATGCTACGTACCTAGCTAGATACATGCATCCTTCTTAAACTAATACTTATAAGGCTATAACTAACATTTTAGTATATAGAAAAAGAGGGACTTTTTTTTTTTTTTTTTTTTCAGTTTATTTGTCGTGTAACGGAGCAGTAATTATGTTGTTAGTTTGTTACCCCTTATGGTATATATGGGTTAAAAAATTGTAAGGTAGTTTTGTCTTTTCGTTTCAATACAATTTTTAAGCCTAATTATGTGTTATAATTAGTATTTTACCCCCCAAAGATATGGATGGGCTAAAAATTTGTGATGTTTTTATATTTTTTTTCATTGCTTTTATGATCTGCTTGAAAAGATAGTTTTAGTGCTTATATATGTGTGTGTGTGAGAGTGAAGGGCAAAATGTAAATAGAAAAGTTGGCAGATTTTATCTTGCTACTTTTGCTCACACAATTAATATTAATTTTTAAGAGGTGGGATGTTCAATCAACCTTAAATACCTTTAACGAGAGGGATAATTTAAGTAGAATTGATTCCAAACAATAATACAGTATATTTAATTCAGAACAGTGATGGAATAGTTATATTGGTGTCCTCAGGTTTAGTCCGAGATAGGGGTTACTTCTCTGTCTAGAAAAAATCTCTCCTTAAATCCAGGGGCTTCTTGGCTTTACATAATCAGCCAAGATGTATTCGAACCCTACATTTGGAAGGTTAAGATTGGATTTTCCTAATACTTGTCCCATCAAGATCTTATTAGAAGGTTTTTATACTAAGATATGAGCTGTGTGGCTACTATTCATAAGTCATTTCCTCATTAATGCGGCTAGTTAAATGGTTGCAGTGCATTTAATATGGAGGGAATGGTTGCTTTATCCCTCCTCTTCCCATTCTTCTTTGTTCAGCACCAAGTAACTCCTTTCACCCTTGGTTTGCACCCAACTTCCTTTGGCTTTGGGTCTCAGCTTGCTGGGAGTAAGTTGGTGTCCTCAGAGTCCTCGTCCATTGTAGCCTTTCTGCCATTGCACAAGATTACTAGTATTATTCCACGGACATTTTGCTGATGTTTCTCGAAGTTCGCTTCCTCAATGCTGTCCTTAATCACTTTCTTTGTATCCTCGATGCTGTCTTTAATTAAAAACTAACTTCTCACAATATATATATATATATATATATTGTGAGAAGTTAGTTTTTAATTAAAACAAGTCAATGTTATTTACTATGGACATATATTCGGTTTACTTGAATATTCTTGGACAATGTTTTTTACCTAAAAATAATAATAATAAAATAAAAATAAAAATAAAAACTAGTTATTCTGAAATATATATACTATATTTTTTAAAATTTAAACCTAGTTTATCAAAATTCATACAAAATAAATTGCGCTGAATAATGAAAAAACCTCTCTATCAACGCCTAAAGTTCTACTTCTAAGGAACTTGTACATTTTGGATACATGCATGTATACATTAGATATGAGCACGCGTAGTAACCCCCGTAACTCACGCGGCGGCAAGATCTTGTATTTAGTTCCTATATATTGACATTGAAAATTACTTGTCAATGACGTAAGTCATAAAATACAAATAAATAAAGAATCAAAAACCCTAATCGAAGAATACTTTAGTACATTACAAGAGATGGTGTCAAATACGCTAGGTATCGGTTCCACAATGAAGTTATGACTACTATTATCTGTTTAGTGATAAAATCCAAAAATTTTACGGTATAAAGACGAAAGCAAAATTCATGCAAACTATAAGGATAGATCAAACATTACTTTAGTATTTACTTTTGTAATCCTTACATTTTAACATGGTATTAGAATTACTTTTCTATGGTCTTCACTAGCTTTCAAGTTGCCACTACCAACTATCACTCGGTTAAATTGTTGACCACCTTTGACCATTGCCGGAAGCAATTGTCCAAAACCTTTCGGTCACTGTTTTTATCCTAACATGAAACTTTTCCACTTTTTTTTTTTTTTTTTTGTGTGTAGATTCCGATATTCAGGTCTATTTTCCAATTTGAAGAACCCAAGTCACACAACTTAACCCATCAATCATTCTTTTTGGGTTTAATTTATGCAAAATTTATCAACTCACTCATGTGCTTCATCACAATGCCATCCTCTACTAATATTCCTCAGGCCGCTAGTTTAACCATCCTCTGATCATAGCATCCACTATTTGGTCATTGGTGCACCCTTTTGTAGGCCCTTGTAGCCATCTTCTAGCATTCAATCGTCATCACTATTTGCTGCCATCTCTAGCATTTTGCACAAATTATTCTACATTGTGGCTAGCTTATTTTACAATTAATCCAGTCACTCATGGTCATCTTCAAGGCATCTTCATGAGAATAGATTTCAATCTCAAGGCATCATTAGGTTCTATCTTGAGTTTGAGAGGGGATGTTGGTAGGTTATACATATCACATTTAGCATAAGTTGATATCCTTGATTTGTTAAAGCCAAAGAACATTATTTGTCCTTGAGTTTACTCCAACCAAGGAATTCTCCTAATTTAATGTTCCTATATATATCCTACTTAGAGTTCGCGGTAAAACAACAATTTTGAATAAGAATGATTTTGTCGCTAAGGATTTTATATTATGGACGTAGGTCATCAACCCAAATCACATATCTCCTCTTACACCTGCCCTCTCGTTGTCTCTCTACATCTTTTATTTTTACATGTAGGATTAAGAAATGGTTCGTACATGGAAATGTGATCTCATGGATTACAAGTGAAAAAAAAAATAATAAAATAAAATAAAATTTGTAAGGAGTTCCTAATTGAAATCCGTTAATAATAGTTAAAATTGTCAAGCATCATTTGTGTTAGAACTTCATTCCTTCTTCCATGTGTTTGTGTGTTTGTTTCTCTCTCCAAGCATTAATTGTGCAATTATTTAATAGTGGCCATGAAGGCATTTAGGGTATGATCTTTCTTCCTCTAATACTGCTTCTACTAGTACTACTGTTTTTGTTCCTCCTGCTAGTAATGTTAAAATTGAGAACAATGAGATTAAAACTGAATTAGCTAGTGAGAACATAGACAAGGGTAAATCTATCTTAGGAGCACCCCGTAAGCTTGAGAAGAAAGATGTTAAAAACCTTAGGGCTAAGAAGGCTAACTCTCAAAAGCCTAAACAAAAGAAGCTGCATCTCTGTCATCATTGTGAAGTTGCCAGTCATACTCGACCAAATTGCTACAAGTGGCTTGCCACTCAATAGAGCAATAGCATGATAGCATCTGGGAACTAGAATCAGCTTCAATCCTCCCCTTGGAGATCTTCTCAAAGCCCTCATGTTCCTTTCAAACTTGAACGGTTTTTCTCCCTCATCGCTGATTCAAAAGTTTAATCAAAGGAAAGGTTCTTCCAGGGTGTGGAAGGAAAAAGGCTCCAAGTAATTCTGTCACTTTTCTCTCTCTCTTTTTGTTTTTGTGTATGCATTACTTATGTGTTTTGCTTTCAAGTTTTGAGTCAATCCAGTTTTTATGCTTTGGTTGTTTAACATGTTTTTGTTTGGTTATTTTTCAGTTTTGCTTTGTTTTGTTTTTCATATAAAAATAAAATAAAATTTTGAAAAATCAGAAAAATACAAAAACAGTGTGTGTTTTGTGTACATTGGTACTTGTGTACCTTGGATGGCCATTGAAACAAAGTCTTCTAAACTTTGTATCATTTGTAGCTTAGATGAGCATCTCTATGCACAACTAAGCAAGTGAGGTTTGTAGCTCGTGTTTGTGATGAGTAAGATTAAGTTATCTCTTATACGTAACACTCGTATCACTCTTTTTGACGAGAAGGACAAGAAAATCCTAAGAGAAAGGCATAAATAATCATCTCACTACTGTTCTCCGCCAATCATAATATGACACTTGTATACTTCGGCATAGCAAAAGTGCAGTGTCAATGACATTTGTGTGCTTAGGCATAGCAAACTTGAAATGTCAAATATTATTGGGTATTTCTTTTCTCTCTCTAATATGCCCATGCATGATATGCTTAAAAGAAAAATGTGCAAAGAAAAATCAAAAGCAAAAAGAACAAAAATGCTTTTAAAAAAAAATGATTGCAAGCGTGTATTCTAGGAGATGTGAGAGTTATAGGATGTACCTTGAAGGTGATAGTCCCCATCAAGCAGTTATGATTGTGTGTGAGTTAAAGTGATTTTCTCATATCCCAAATCGTCATAAAATGTATACACTTAAGGGTGTCCATCAGAATCCAGAAATCGACCCACCTGCCCAAATCGCCTGGGCTGATGCCAGTGACGGTCGAAGATGGGTTTCCGCCACCAAAAACCGATTTAGGCGGTTCGGATGGCGGCGGGTTTTCTTCCTCAAAACCCGATATACCCAATCCGTCCTACGAAAGTGAAGAAAGAACGCCGGTTTTACCCAGATCCGTTCAAATTCGTCGATATTCTGATAAGAAGTTTGGTAGTTTTTGGTTAGATTCGTGAAGATCTTGGTTTTCTTGCTTAGATTCAGCGGGGAGATGAAGATTTTGCTCGATTTTTACTTAGATCCGGCTAGATGTGGTGCTTTTGCTTCGATTTTGCTCAGATCTAGGATTGATTTTTGCTTCGATTCTTGCTTAATGTGGTGCTTTTGCTCAAATCTAGGCTTGATATAGTGCTTTTTGCTTCAATTTTTGCTTATATCTTGTGATTTTCTTTGAAATCTGGGCTTATGTGGTGGTTTTGAGCTTCAATCCGAGGAAGATTTCGTGGTTTACCTCAGTATCGAGGCCGACCAACCCGACCGTCATTCACCGGAGACCGATCCGACTCGACCCGAGGTTGTCGACGGTTGGCGGCGGGTCGTTCGATCGACAACCCGATGTAAACAGGTTGATTGCAGGTTGGGCATAAACCTGACCCAGACCGACCCGTGGACACCCCTATATACACTTATGCAATCTTGCGATATTTTTTCACACACAATATGCAATATTCTTTTCTATTCTTGATACATGTACAAGTACAATGTGATTTGGCCATCTCAAGGTTTTACATGTGTTAACGTATGCTCACTAAACTGTCTTGACTTGTTTTTGAAATATAAAATTGGTTAGACTTGTTTAGTGTGTGTGTGTGTGTGTGTTTCTTTTTGAAGACCCATGTGCTTAAAATTGTTATTAAGAGATGATTTTGAGAGCTAAATATGTTGATTGGATCATTGGTTGAGTTGCATGTTGGAGTGCATTCATGTCTGTGTTTTTCACATCTCGAAAAACTGGTTTTAAATGCTGGCTCGACACCTCCTCGATACCTTACTGTCTGTCGAGCTTCTTCAGCCTTTTTTTTTTTAATCGCAATCCCGACAGATGCTCAATACCTAGTGGATCGATCGAGAATGGCTCTGCATCCTCGATAGCTTCTCGACACCTGGTGGATCGATCGAGCTTCTGTTCTTAGTTCTGTTGGGTTGTTCCTCAACACCTCCTCAATACCTCAGCTGTCGACGACCATTTTCTCTACACCACCCTCGATAGATATCTCAATACCTCTCGATACCTGCATCTATCAAGATTTACTGCTGGCACTATTTAAGCTCCCAGTGCGATCTGGAACTCATTTCACTTGATCGCTCTCTCGATACTTCTCTCTTTTCTCTCCCAAACATTCTCATCTCACTCCAATCTTTGTTCGTCAAGGATTCTTCAAGCTTTTTCAAGAATTTCTTCTCTTGGTAAGCTTCTAATCCTTTTGCATTCATGCATTTCATGTTTTGAAATCTAAGTTTTGGGTTTTTTGAAATATTTTGGGGTTTTTCAAAATTGGTGAGTTATTATTGAAATTTTGGGATGGGTTTTCACTTAAATTAGTTTAAAATCTCATACATTGAATCACATTAGTATTATAATGGTATTGTCATGCATTTAGATATGTGCTATCTGTTTGTGTGCTGATAGATTTGGATTGGGCTGAGCCCATGATGCAATTTATTTTGCATGTCACATGTTCATGCATTTCTCATGCATACATACTATTTTTCAATATACTTGTTATATTTGAAATTGCTTGGGATTTTTCTGATTATCTTTCTTTTCTCTCCCTCTCTTTTTTGTTTACGTTAGTCGTGTCTATGGCACCTAAGCGTAAATCCACTCCAAACTAGAACCCTCTTCGTTCCGGAGCTTCTTCATCATCTGATCCTACACTATCTCATAATCGGTTCCATGATGATGATGCCTTGAAGGCATTTTCGGAAGGCATTTTCGGAGAACTTTTCTAGACGAGGCATTCATTCGGAATGCCAAGTCGTTTTGTTGGACTTTACCAACACTGACTTTCCCTTTGTCATTCACAGTAGGGGATGGGAGTCACTTTGTGATGTCCCAGTCACCTGTCCTCTCATGCTTATTCAGGAGTTTTAGTCCAATATGCACGGGATTGATTTTTCTGTACCTCTTTTCTTCACTCACGTCTGAGGTACGCACATTCCTATCACACCATAACTTGTTGCGAATATGCTTCGGGTCCCTAGGATAGAATTTCCTAACTATCCTAGTTGTGAGCATCTGAGGACTGTGTCCAGGGATGAGCTCATGTCTGCTTTCTGTTAGCACCCTTCTGTTTGGGGTGAGCGTCTATTTACACCATGTCGACCTTTTGCTAAAGGTCCTAGATTCATGAACATGGTGATGACTTTTGCTTTGCATCCACTCTCTCACTATAACTCCATTATAAAGCCTCGTGCTCGATTTTTGTTATCTCTTCTTGAGCATCTTATTATAGATTTCTCTTTCTCATTTCATTCTGTCTATTATAGATGTTCATCTAGATTCGGCATCTTATGATAAGTTCATCTTTCCTTCCACTATCACAAGGATCTTACGCCACTTTTCTGTTCCTTTTCCCTCTTCTGACCATTTCACCATCATGTGTACCATAAATTACGCTACCGTTAAACGAAGTGAGGCCCAACTTCGATCACTGCAGTCGGATTCAGCAGCTCCTTCCTCCCGTTTAGCTTCATCCCGTTCTACTCCATTCACATCCGCTCCTCCCTCTTCTTCAAGCTTTGTGACTGTAGAAGACATCATGACGTAGCTGTAGCACATGGATGCTCACCTAGATACACTCTCTACGGAGTTGTATCAGGTGAACGTTCGTGTCAGTCATATTGCACAACGACAAGCGTCCATGGGTGGTTTTGCTCCTGAGGCTACTCCTTCACCACCTTCTCCCATGGCTTTTGATTCTGAGGATAAGGATGATGATGATAATGGTGATGATGATGAAGCTTCGGATTATGCTGATGGAGATGCTAGCTCTACCGATGAAATGTCTACTTGATACTCTTACCCTTTGTCACTCATGACAAAAAATGAGAGTAATTTTGATATGAGAGTAGTCATTCTTAGGGGGAGAGTTAGTATAGAACCACTTTGTTAAGGGGAGTGTTGATATGTTTTGAGGGATGTAGTGTTGATAGTATGTATATTTTCTTTTCTTTTCTTTTAGATACATTATTCTTGTACATGAGGTCTTGTGACCATTTATAGACATCCTTTGTACTTATCTCCTTATTTATGTTGATGTATGTCTTTCTTTCACCTACCCCTTCATGTGTTGTTTCGTTTCTCCCTTAAGACACATGTATCTTATATTTGTATGCAATCTATTATTTCTGTTTCACACAAAGATGCTTTGATGAGTTTTGTTTAAAGTGTTTCAGAAATACAGGTTGTCAAAGTCTACTTACCATAAACTCTCTTCTTGCAAAGTTTTTTAAGAGTTTGTGTTAGGATAGATTTTATTGTATTCAACAAGTGAATATGAGTTGAGTGATTTATGACTTCTCTCATATGTTCATTTGTTTGTTGTGGTTTTGTCACGAATTGCCAAAGGGAGAGATTGTTAGAACATATGTGTTTCACATGTTAAGAACATATGTCATGATTTTATGTAATTGGCTTATCCTTTGACAAAACGCATTTTACTTGTATTTGGGTAGATTTAGGATGTGTTTAAATACTTCAAGAAACTATATTTCAAGATCAAGTGTCGAAACCTTCAAGTCTATCCGAGAAAAAAAGTTGATAGTGCAAATTCATTAAAGCTCGATAGTTGGCTCAACAGCTGCATCTATCCAGCTTAAGAAAGCTGTTCAAAGACTGGTGTGTTCGACACCTCCTATCTGTCGAGGTTTAAGATTTTCAGAATTCAAATCTGATTTTCTTGGGATCTGTGACTATGTCTTTGGGATTTCTTTTCTTCTAACTCTAGACATATAAAAAGATTGTTTTAAGGGCCGTCAAACAGTTCACAAGTTGCACAAGCATTGAGCAAACTCTGTTTAAACAAATTGTGACTGGAGACAAAGTTCTTGCCCTAGTTCATCTCTTTCTCTTGAAAAAGTTATTGTGTATGTGCACCATAGGATTTTATGACCAAGCATCTTCTTGATCTTCATCGTGTGGATGAACTGATGAACTTTGCAGCCAACAATCTTCTTAGTTGGTGATTGAAGTCGCGTACTAGGATCTGCGCAATTGGTTAGTCACGTACTTAGGAGTCATGTATCAAAAAGAGGAACTGTCACTACAGAACAAGTCCAATTGGGTATGGGGTAAGGATTCAACTGTAAGTTGATAAGGTACTTAGGATTCCTTTACTTGTAACAGCTTGTTGTGATAATAATGGAGTTTCGAGAGTGATGACCTGAAAATCACCCAGTGGGGTTTTTGTCATTAGGTTTTTCCCATTCGTAAACAAATCACCGTGTTATTTATTTTCCACTGCATAATTATTTTATTGGTGATTTGTTTGTGCTACCATGTTTTTGCATGATAAATTGATTAATTAATAACTTGGCTAATTAATTAATTAATTTCTATCACAAGGGGTCATTCAGTTTGTGGCCTATCACTAATAACAACCAATCATAACAACAATTTGTTAAAAAAAATTGTAGATCTAGTATTTTCCACCTTTTAAAGTCTGTAAAAAAATTTAAAGATCTAAAACAAAAATTACTAATAGGATTTTGAGACTAATCAACCAATTTTAACAAAAACAAACAACTTAACCCTTTAAAAAACTTTAAACAAAATAATTTTGTCCTCATCAACAAAGGACATGCTCTACACACACACACACATAATAATAATAATAATAATAATAATAATAATAAGTACTAAAAAAAAAAAAAAAACCATTGCCGGCTAAGCAGTAGAACTGAAAGCCAAAGTCACTGCATGCAACTAACAGTAAAATCAGCCTCCTTAACTTCAATGCCAAGTCCTAGCTTGGTCCTTGCACATTTCCACCACAATATACAATTTAGAATATTTTTATTAATTATCCATATATGACGTAGTAGACAAATTGATAGAACTTATTTAATAAAACCCTTTATGTAATAGCACCATAGCGATGTAAAGGCGTCTTAGAGATATTTTGGTAATGACTTTACTTAATTAGTACTTGGCGACTAGGTTAAATTATCCAACTCTATATGTATGTATATATAAATGTAATAGAGAGAAAGAGAGTTGAGAGTGGTGACATTCTTTAATTTTCTGTAAGGACTGAAAGAGAGCTTCTGGTTCTTTTTCTAGATATACTGCAAAAGAGTCATTATATGAATAATGATGATCAGTTAACCAAATTAGTCTTAGACTTAAGCCCGGCTCAACAACTTTGGGGGCCTTAGGCGAAAATTTTAAGTGAGGCATTTTTTATATTTAAATATTAATCAAATAGTATATATTGAATTATTTTTATTTAAAATCTATTTTTCATGCTTTTTGAGATGCAAAATTACTAATTAAATTTTTGCATTTAAGTTCTTCTAACATTTCTTCTTCAATTGATAATATAACTAATCTACTTCATCTTTCTTGTGACATAGTAGACCTTAAATAAGATTTTATTACTTTTAATTTCAAAAATCTTCTTTCTGCAAATGCAATTGTAACAGGTATTGTTAATAATATTCTATAAGTAATATATGCATTTGGAAAAGAATCTAGTATTTTTAAATAATTAAGTACATTAATTGGAGTATTTTCATCTATTTGCATAACTTCTTTTAAAACTATTAGTTCTGAAAGTAAATCTAAGCCATCAATATCATAATAAACATCATGTTTGAGAAAACTTTCGAGATTAAGACTATTTTTTCAAATTATTATCATCTAGTGCTTTTTGTTTTGCAAAATTAAATAAAAAACCAAAAATATCTTCATATATTTGAAATTGTTCAAACCTACTTTCAATTGATGAAGTAGCTTGATCTACTATATATAAGAAATAATTAATTCTAAAAGATTCTTCAACAGATTGTGTTATCTCATCATTGGCATTCTCATCAAATTGTTTCTTTCTACGAATTATACGTTTTTCACAAAATATAGGCTCTATTTCCATTTTGGTTGCAATCTCTTTAGATGAAATAATAGCAGATGTAAATCCATCTTCTCTATATTTAAAAAAAAAAAAAAAAAAAAAAAAAGAGATATGAGACCCTTTAGTTGATCTATGGCAACATCAATATGCATATCTTTTGATTGTAAATTTTTACTAATGGAGTTAACGGCAAATAATATATCATACCAAATAGTCATGCCTAACAAAAATTCAAAACTTTCAAGCTCATATGTTGCCAAACAATCGGCTTCACTTTTTGTTTTATGATCTTCACTCATTTTTGCTAATTGTAACAAAGCATCTCTTATTTCTAAAACTTGAACTTTATTGCTTTTACAGTTTCAATTCGACTTTCTCAATGTGTTTGTGACAATGGTTTAAGAGTTAAACTTGACACATTATCTTGTAAAATTTTCCACCATTTTGTGAAAAAAGAAAACAATGTATATATACACTATACTACTCCCAAAAAAAAGATATAGCTTTAGGACAAGAATTGGCCACATCACATAGCACAAGGTTAAGATTATGACAACCACATGGTGTGTAAAATGCTTTAGGGTTTATATCAATAATTCTTTCTTGTACCCCTTATTTTTTTTCCTTTCATATTAGACCCATTGTCATATCCTTGTCCACATACATTATTAATATCAAGTTCAAGACTTTTTATTACACTTATAACTTCATTAAAAAGACCTTTTCCAAAAGTATCATCTACTTTTAAAAATTCTACAAAATGCTCATCTATTTTTATTGGACTAGTTGACATATCCACACATCGTAGCAATAGAGTCCTTTGCTCTTGATGACTTACATCGGGAGTACAATAAAGTATAATTGAAAAATATTTTGCTTCCTTAATATTTTTATTAATTTCACCTTTAATTCCATTTGCTAACAATTGTATCAATTCATTTTGTATATTATGTTCAAGATAATGATTATGAATTTCACCATGTTGAATATGTCGAACATGTTTTTGCATTACTGGATCAAATTCTACAATCATTTCAATTAGACTTAAAATATTTCCATTATTTTCTTGATAGATCTTTTCATTTTTTCCTTGAAAGGCCATATTATTTTTTCCAAAAATTTTTACTATGGCAATAATTCTTAACAACACTTTTTTCTAATGATCTTTCTCTTTGTTAACTTGTTCTTGGAAATTTTTATCAATTGCTTTATTTCAATAATCTCATTTCTAAATCAATCTAAGCATTCATGTTAGTAACATGCTTTTTGCTTGTTTCATGATTTTTAATCTTATTGCTAATATTTCTCCAATCATTAGTTCCTTCATTAGTAAGTTGATTTTGTTGTTGAATTAAACAACTTGCAACAAAAACAAAAAATTTTATCCAAATCTTTCAAATACACTAGCCATTTTCTATCAGATTTCTCCCCATTTGATAACTTTTTAAAATTAAATGTAGTAGAAAAATGTCTACGATCTTTATCTATAGGAAAATTTAGATCATTGTCTCTAATTGAACCCTTTTCTACTAATAAATCTCTTAATTTTGTATTAATATTTTCCCATTGACTTGGATCATAGATATTATTAGTAAGTAGGTTAGTCATTTTTTCATTTTCTTCTAAATTATTTTGTTTTTCATTATCAATTATTGTTACATTAGATGTTTGAACATTATTAGCACTATTTTCATTATTCTCTTTTTGTTGTATAATTTCATTATCTTCCAACTCTTTTTGATAAGTTTTTTGTTCATTTGTAATATTTTCACCCAAACTTTCTATTGTGTTTTTTTTAATAGTAGTAACAAATTTATCCATAGATCCTTTTTTAAGATTCAATTTGTTTTTCAAATTTTCTCTTTTTTTGAAGTTTTTCATATCTGGATAAATATTTTCTAGTAAACATTTATAATGAGAAAATATTTATAGATAAATAAAACACAATTTATAATTAAAAATGAAAATTTAACTAAAAATAAAATTTAAAGTATAGAATAATAGAACTTGATTATTGCAATTTTTCTAAAGTCGTGACCACTTTAAAGTCTAAACCTACAAAGAAAAATTAATTTACTACATGGTTCAAAAAATTAGTGTCACTATAATACAAATGAGTTGATATGATACACATCAAATTATTAATTGGTATGACAATTTATAATAATTGATAAAGTAAGAAAACATGTTGTCCTATGACTATGGGTTGTGTAGCCTATGCAACCTGTGCAGTGTGCAGTGTTCAACTATGTAACTTGTGCTGCTATGTAGTGTGCAACTGTGCAGCCTGTGCTACTGTCCAGCTAGTCCTATGGCTATGTGCAAAAAACATGCTACCCTATGACTCCTATCAATCAATTATGCAGTGAAATAGACTAAAAATATATATAATTTAAGTTGAATAAACAGCAGACTCCTCATCTTAATTTTTGGAAAGATAGAGAGGGGGAGAACATTACCTCTGGTATGCACATGACCCACGCTACCTCTTTTCAATTTTGAATTTATTGTGAATTAAAGGGAATCAACAAAGATTTCAAGCTAAACTGAGTTTATAGAAAATATCAAGAATCAAGATGAAGAAAAGAAAGGTAAGAATATAGATGGAGAGGCAAAGAGATAGAGAGATGAGAGATTTTTCTTTTGTTTTTGAAATTTATAATCTCTATTTTAGCATATTTCAAGACAATTATGTTGTATTATTAATGAAATTTTTTGGAATTAATTTTGATTTTAGCATATTTCAAGAATGAGTTAATAAATTTGTCTCCTAAAATTTAATTTTGTTAGCTGAAGTTTGACTATTTTAGTTTTTTCCCTTTTTAATCTTCTACATATTAGGATACAATGGAACCTTTTTAATGCATTTTATTGACCAATAAAAGTACTTAAAAAATTTTAATTAAAATATATAGATAAAATATATTATATATATAAATTTTTTTACAAATGGAGGCCTTCTTTTATTTGGGGCTTTAGGTGATTGCATTAATTGCATCACCTATTACTGTCTTTGACCACCGTTGGCCACAATTGTTCAACAACATTTGGTCATTGTTTTTACCCAAACATAAAAAAATTTCCACTTCAATTTTTTTTTTCTTTTGTAGATTTCATTCTTCAAGTCTGTTTTCCTATTTGAAGATCCCAAGTCACACAAGTAAACCCATCAATCATTCATTTTTAGGTTTAATTTATGCAAAATTTGTAAACTCGCTCATGTGCTTCATTACAGTGTCATACTCTACTAATATTCTTCAGGCCACCAATGTAACTATCCTTTAATCATAGCATCCACTATTTGGTCATTGGGGTGCACCCTTTTGTAGGCCCTTGTAGCCATGTCATCACTATTTGTTGTCATCTCTAGCATTTTACATAAGTTATTCTACATTGTGGCTAGCCGATTTTAGAAATAATCTAGTCACTCATGGTCACATATTCACGAGCTTAGATTTCAATTTCAATGCATCTTTAGGTTTTATCTTGATTTTGAGAGATGATGTTGGCCATGAAATACATATCACATTTAGCATAAGTTGATATCCTTGATTTGTTAAAACCAAATAACATTATTTGTCATTGGGTTTGCATAGTGATGGCGATGTTTTTCTAGTTGTTGCGGTAGATACTAGTTGTGGGACTTTCTTTTCTTTTCTTTTTTTCTTTTTTTTTTTTTTTTTGTTGACGTTATTTTAATGGGTTGTATTCTAAAAATAAAATCTGAAATGTTGAATATATTATAAAATGATATGCCATAATAAATAAACTGACTTTTCAAATGGTAAAATAGAATATTTTTTACAATTTTGGATGTTAATGATCTAATGGTGTGTCTCAGAGAAAGTTTGATAATGAATTTAATTAATTAGTACTTGCTTGCCAACTAGCTGTATAATGTAAATATCTCTTAAAAAAAAAAAAAAAAAAAAGTAGTACTTGCCCACTAGGTTAAATACTGTACCTTGGTCAATGCCAACACATGCAGTAGTCCATTTGTACCAGATAATGTCCATAAATGATCTTTAAAGAAAACCAAATTTTTCAGGGAGGCAAAATTTATGGCAATAGAGAAGCTAACACCGAGTAGTGGAAATGACCGTCCAATTGGGTGAGTTAGTATATCTTTCCGGAGGGAGCAAGAGAGTGTGGGTATAAATTATAAAACTGTTGGGATAGCAGCTCTATGTAATATGTAAGTATTTCTAATTATTTCAACAACAAAAAATGGTGAAAATAAATTATAATCCTCTTTATTTTCTTTATTTATATGCCCATTGAAACTATGGGCTATACAATGAGAGATAATTCTCTTCTCAGGAGTAGGGTGCAAGTGAAACTTGATCCCAACTTTACCAACAAGGCTAGTTGGCATTAATTATTTCCTTCAAATCCATATATCAAACCTAAACAAGCATAGGTAACACAAATGGTGCTCCTAGGCACCTAGCAAGTGAGATTATCGCCTGGAGAAACACCCAGTTGGTTACAATATTGAGTATAGTACTGGACACGGGCTTGGACAGCACCGGAGCTTCCACCATTGCATTCAATGGCAACATTGATGGCTCGAATGGTTGCACCAAAACCTTGGCTCACGACTGGACGAACATTGGTCATCCAAAACCACAAGGCAGTCTTAAAAGAAACAGTCACGTCTGTAGCAACAGTTTCAGGAGAGTTTAATAAGTCGATTCCAAAGCTAGTTCCAGCTGCCCCGTAATTGTAATTCCATGTTAGCTGAAGTGGTCCACGGCCAAAGTATTTTTTGTTAGGGTTGCATGGATACTGTGTGTTGCTCTCGTCACAGTAGTCTTGTGAGGCACCATTGATCTCCTCTATGTAGCAAAAATCTGCCCAAAGATAAACATTAATTTTGCATTACCTTTCAGGTTAACTTGTGTATTTAAACTATGAATTAAATAGCTCAAAAATCTGTTACTAGAATGCACAAATCTGTATGTCTATGATCATATAGGTCTGACTATAAGGAAAAGTTGCATAGTAAAAAACAAAGTAGAAGGTATAGGACATGCCCTTTAATTCTTTTGTTATAACTTTATGAAAATTAGCTCTAAAATTAAAAAGATATTAACCTTTAGAAGTATTATGATAAATCAGAAATTATCAATAGCGATCTATATATATGAAAATATATTCAATCGTGTGTTATATATCATATATATTATATTTATAATTAATTAATACATTATAAAAGGTAGAGAATGATGACTTGAACGATAGTTATTCTTATAAAAGAAATCAAAAAAATACCACTCATCTACAAGGATTTTGGTGTATACCATATATTATGCAATTCAAAAATAACCAAAATGCAAAATAGTTATTATCAAACTTCTAACAAAATTATAAAAACATAACCAACAGAATATTATTGTAATTATTATTATAATAGATAAGATATAGTAATTAGTTACTTAATATGACATTAACTAAATTGGATATTGTGGGTGTTTGGTGGCATGCGTATGATATGTAACAAATTAATTAAAATATATGATAGGACAGAGGAATATCTTACGTCCAGTCTCATGAGTAACATGAGCAAAGAAAGCTACAATTTCACGCTTAGAATCATCTGCAGAACCGAGATTTCCAAACTGATTATACGAATTGAGAGCATCAAGAAAACCTGCTCTTGTGTAGAAGTTCTTCCTTGCACAACTTGCATCAGCCTGATTAATTATCCCAGTAAAGAAATCTTGGGTCACAATATCAGCTACAGATTGACCCTTCACATATCCAGGCACAAATCCGGCTAGGATTCCGACTAGAACAAGGATTAGTAGATTCTTTTTCACACTAAGTGCAACCATCTTGGGAAGTTTTGTATGTGGATAAAGAATGAAAAAGATAATGTGTGATGAAAAACAAGATTGGGAATTTGATATTTATAGTGCAATATCTGGTGCAAAAACTCTATGGATGGAATTCTAACTTTCAATTTGATAATGGTGATTTCAAGATGGCGAATACGGTATTGGTCTTGCTGTTCAAATTTGTCTTTGTCAACCGGACAAGTGCCGGTCATTTTTCTGTTCTTGAATAAGGTAATTGTGCATTTTTTTTCTGTTCTTGTAGAGGCTGCTTATGACTGTTATACCAAAATTCTAATCATTATCCAAGTAATATTAGACTTTAAATGTGGAAAATTTTGCAACCAAAATTTCCAAATTGCATTCTTCCAAGAGTAAAGGGTTACTGGTTCAGCAAAAGAGTGGTAATTTACATGTTCATTTTTTAAACCAAATGCTAAAGTACGGAAACAAACTACACATAATTACATGTTTTGAACAAGCTATCCTACTCCTTAAGGTGTTGAAAATTTTTCAGTATAGTACATGTGGGGCCCAAGCGTCTACGGGCCCGGCTTGCTCGCTTATAGGGAGTCCACAGGCCCCCAAACTAAAGGAGGCCAGGGCCCAAGCCCAAAAACAGTGAGCCCGATATGGTTCAAAGGCACGTCCGAGGACCGCTCCGTCCTCGGAAAGCTCAGAGCTCCATTAACAAAAATGGGATGCAGGCAGACTTGAAAGATCAGAAAATATCTCACGGAAATAGTCCTTAATGCCCTTCATTGACATGACACCGCCCCAAACAGATCCGGATTTTTAGGCTTTATGGACCAGCTCCCACAATTCAGGGATTAGACTGATGGGACAGATATCTGCCCGGGAAAGATCGACCCTACACGTGGACGAAGGACAACGAACGTAGGCTAGTATAAAAGAAAATGTTATGTGACCAAGAGGGGGGATCCATCTAGCTTCTGGAGGAAGACTTGAAGAAAGAGAATGTCTGGACAATACACGCCGGATATAACGTAAAAGCCCTCCGACGGGTGACCGGGGACAGCCCCAACGCTCCTCGGACATGATCCGAGGAGCCTAATCCTCCAAGATACAAGATAAAAGGGCCTGAATGTCCAGCCCAAAGCTCTTTCTCATATTGGTTCACCTGTAGTCCGGCCCGAAATGCCCCCCGTGCTCCAACGCTGGCCTTTTTTTAGCCCACTCTCTACAAATATTATTGTGGGGGACTTTCCGTGTGCGGGCCCAACATCGGTGATGGGCCGTTCAAGATTTTTTGTCCCCACAGTACATATTTAAGGTTTTCGTCCACTCTAGTCACAAGCCCGCCAAGTTAGTTGGCCTTGCATGTACGTAATTAATCAAGTTGCCCAAACATTCATGAACAATTAAGCAAGCCGTATAAAAAATTAAATGAGAACTATGAGACTATTTCTTTTACTAGATGAATTTTTCTTCTTTTTTGAAATATACTTCTTAATGAATGATTTGTTTAGCACTAGCATTAACCTAAGTAGGCTTAAGGCTTAAGTGTATGGCAAAATCACACCACACGTAGCCAGTGTACGCAGCTTTTTCTATAAATTAAACTAGATAAATCTTCTACCATAACCAAAACTAAGATTAATTATAAAATTTAATCCATGAATTAGTCATATTAGTATATTTTAGTCATATTAGTATATTACCAATATCAAGTTGTTAAAATTATAGTAGTCGATCTTTATTAAGTTGAACTGGATCAATTAATTTAACGACTTTTTCTTTGATGGTTTCTTATTGCCTTCATGCAGATAACTCCTGCAAACTTCCTTGGACCAAAATATAGTTAAATTTATCTTCTTTTTTAATATTTCTTTATTATTTTTTAGTGAATGAATTGAATGAATAATCTGTTTATCACTAGCATTAAACTAAGTATGCTTAAGGCTTAAGTGTATGGCAAAGTCACACCACATTTAGCCAGTGTAAGCGGTTTTTTCTATAAATTAAACTAGATAAATCTTCCACCATGATTTGCGCTTCCAAATTAAGGAAGTGATCCGATTTCGCAAGGTCAAGCATATCTGCTTTGACTCCCAATTAGTCCAACTTTCTAGCTTTGGAGTCTTGACAACTTGCCAAACCTGAACTCTTTTCATCTAGAAAGCTATTAAACTCCTTTCAGAAAAACATCCCTGGTGGTGCACAGACTTAATAAATGCCTATAACTACCATAATTATAAATTTCATGCTTAGGATAATAATAATAATAAAACAAGAGGGAAAAATCATATTAAGTTAAATTTTTATATGCATTGCATCCATAAATTAATGTGAAACTATTTTAGAAACCACAATCCACCATGTTATTGAGTACTATTTAAGTTAGTTTATACTCATATGCATTTTTTATAAATTATTAAACAAGACTCTTGTGGGGACAAAAAATCTTGAACGGCCCATCACCGATGTTGGGCCCGCACACGGAAAGTCCCCCACAATAATATTTGTAGAGAGTGGGCTAAAAAAAGGCCAGCGTTGGAGCACGGGGGGCATTTCGGGCCGGACTACAGGTGAACCAATATGAGAAAGAGCTTTGGGCTGGACATTCAGGCCATTTTATCTTGTATCTTGGAGGATTAGGCTCCTCGGATCATGTCCGAGGAGCGTTGGGGCTGTCCCCGGTCACCCGTCGGAGGGCTTTTACATTATATCCGGCGTGTATTGTCCAGACATTCTCTTTCTTCAAGTCTTCCTCCAGAAGCTAGATGGATCCCCCCTCTTGGTCACATAACATTTTCTTTTATACTAGCCTACGTTCGTTGTCCTTCGTCCACGTGTAGGGTCGATCTTTCCCGGGCAGATATCTGTCCCATCAGTCTAATCCCTGAATTGTGGGAGCTGGTCCATAAAGCCTAAAAATCCGGATCTGTTTGGGGCGGTGTCATGTCAATGAAGGGCATTAAGGACTATTTCCGTGAGATATTTTCTGATCTTTCAAGTCTACCTGCATCCCATTTTTGTTAATGGAGCTCTGAGCTTTCCGAGGACGGAGCGGTCCTCGGACGTGCCTTTGAACCATATCGGGCTCACTGTTTTTGGGCTTGGGCCCTGGCCTCCTTTAGTTTGGGGGCCTGTGGACTCCCTATAAGCGAGCAAGCCGGGCCCGTAGACGCTTGGGCCCCACAATAGCCCCTCGAAACCCTGCTGTCCGACGTCCTGGTTAGAGAGGTGGGTTTCGGTAATTGCGAGTTTTAATTGCGGCTCATTTAATTCGGCCCTTGATCCACGTTGGTGACTCTTCACCTCCACGAGGGCTGCGCCGGTCTACGAGCCGTTTTTCCTGGATTTACGTGCGTTGCCGTTATGGCGTGTGGTTATCCGCAACGTGCCTTTAATCCCTTACCATTTACGAGACCTTCCAGATGTAACGGTCACTGATGGTGTGGGAGAACGAAGCGGCGCGTCGTACTCTGGATTTCCCTGGGGATTTGAATGTGTCACATACCCTATCCTTCGTCCCCTATATAAAGAGAGAAAACAGTGGGTGACCCTTTCATATCCGAATCCCTCACGCTCTTCCCAGAATCCACTTCCTTCATCCGGTTACTCCCTATTCCATAATACTTATCTCATAGTAATCCACCATGAACAAACCCTTCCTTTCCCAGAAACGCCATATCCCAACAAAACTCGAGATGGCTCGGTCGGGGCAAGGGTGGCGGAGGCTCAAGATTTGCCTTCCCATTCTTTTAGCCAAAATCCGAAGCAGGGACTCGTCACACCCCATTCCTGGTGTGACTGAGTCGAAAACCTCCCTTGTCATCTCCATCTGCTCTCTCATGAGCATACCTAATAAGGCTCCCCTTTTCCCTCTTTTGCTCATTTTACTTTCTTTTCATTGCTTCCCTCTTCTTCTCCTCCTTCCTACTCATGTCCTCCATCTTCTTTTTCCCTTGCTTTCTTCAGTGACAAGAGCTTGCTGAAGTGCTTCCATGTCTTCCAATTCTTCTTCCTTCTCCTTCATTATTTTTGTATAAGGATCTTCTCCGGATACGAGCAGTACTGAGGCATAGATTTCAGAAAGACTTTGAAGGCGAATTCAGAGGACACCTGATGGTTTATTTACTTGTATTACAGATATTGTTATTGTTTTAGCAGTTCATTTTTTGTATAGGCTTGTTTAAGCCCTTCCTTGTACGTCGTAACAATTTTTTATATTAATAAAAGTTATTGTTGTTCTACTTCTTATGTCTTGTTTATATATTTTAATAAGCATAAAAACGCTGCCCGGCATAATAGTATAGCATTTGAATCAATAATAACTAAGACCAAAGTAATCCTTAATAAAAAGATGCCACTATAACTTTAAAGAGATTAATGTTCGACATAACAATCCGACCGGTGAAGAGTGAGACTTATCTTAAAGTTAGTCGTGATGTGTGTTGAATGCTCGACAAGGTGTAGGAAGTAGTTGTCCGAGGACATATTGCCCACCGGGTGAATGGCCTCCTTAGGTTGACGATCATTAGGTTGCTCTGCCATCTCCACGATGCACGAGCCTTAATCTTTTTCCATTATTTAAACCGAAAAGATTCCTTCATTAGGGCAGTGGATTTCCCAAGAAGCCTGAGTCCGAGGACTTTGCAAAACCTGGGCTTTGTTCAGGACTTATACGTTTTATCTTATGTACTTGATTCCTCCCTTAGGCTTGAGTCCGAGACTTGTGTCTTTGTCGGTACTTGGTTCTCCCTTTTAGCTTGGGTCCGAGGACCATGCAAGCCTTAGGTTCTGTCCCAGACCATCGTCTGCATTAGTACTTGGTTTTCCCTTTTAGCTTGGGTCCGAGGACCATGCAAGCTTTAGGTTCTGTCCAAGACCAATATCTGCGCCAGTACTTGGTTTTCCCTTTTAGCTTGAGTCCGAGGACCATGCAAGCCTTAGGTTCTGTCCAAGACCAATGTCTGCACCAGTACTTGGTTTTCCCTTTTAGCTTGAGTCCGAGGACCATGCAAGCCTTAGGTTCTGTCCAAGACCAATGTCTGCACCAGTACTTGGTTTTCCCTTTTAGCTTGAGTCCGAGGACCATGCAAGCCTTAGGTTCCGAACAGGGTGTTCCTGAGCCTTCACGCAAAGCGGGCCTGGGCCACGAATCCAATGGACCCGCAGATTAAGAGATATTTCTGCAGCCTCTGGCCCTGCGGTATTTCACTGACGTCCCAAGGATCGAGGCGCGCCTTTACGAGGTCCCTCGAGTCTCTTAGTTGCAGTTGACGTTGGAAGTTGAGCCAAGACCACTTTGTCTGTAGTGCTCCTTGGGACGCCGCGTGAGTTGACTGCCATCGTCTTGTCTTTTCAAATAAATAGGAGGGAGAAAAGGTTGCTTTATATATACACCCCTTCTTCTAGTTTTCTCTTACATCACGCCTCCCATATCCGGAGTCCTCCTTTCTTGGCACAACATGTTGAAAGCGAGGGTTGGGAATAAAGAACTTCCTCCGCCGCGGAAGCGCCGTGTCTTTACGAGGCTTATAACAGTAAGGTATGGGCACAGGAAGCACAAGTTTAGGAGAGCACTCCATCTTCACCGAGAGGGAAAGGAATCTTCCCCTCTTTTAGTCAAAATCCGAAGCAGGTTCTGTCCATGCCAGAGTTTTGGTGCGGCAGAAGAAGGGTTTTCCTCCATCAGCGCCTCTGCTTTGCGGTAGGCGTATATTTAGAGAAAGCCCCATCACCTCCAACTCCCTACACCTTTTCTTCAACGGTGTCAGGTTTAAGTTGGGTCTTTTTGGCTGCCTGAGTTATGGGCAGATAAGTGTGCGGGGGAAGAATAAGGTCTCGGGGCTGTAGCCAACCTCTCCTCCGATATACCTCCTCGGCTTTCTCGAGCTTTCTTGTATTTTTCTTTTTCTTGCTTATGTGGTAAGCTCTGACGCAGGCTGATTCCAGCTTTTCGTTTGTACACTGTACTATTTCTTTATCGTAATAAGAATGGAAACTTCTTTATTTGTCTTGAGCACTGTTTCGTGAATGGGTGTGCCCTATGTGTGCGTTTCTTCAAGAATGTTTAGAGTAGAATGGCTTGAAGCGTAATTCAACTAACTCCGATTTACCAACACTACCAGGCATTATATCGATAATTCATATTAAATCAAACTTTAAGAAAACTAACCGAGATATCAGTTGTATATTCTGTGATGAGCGCATGAATATCGCCCAAGGCTGATGATTTCTAAGCAATCCATCTGAGCAATTGACTGGGATATAGGGGACTCCGATGACGCTTACTTGTATTTGGTTTCCCCTTAGGCTTGGGTCCGAGGACCATGCAAGGCCTTGGTTCTTATTTGTACTCGGTTTCCCCATAGGCTTGGGTCCGAGGACCATGCAAGGCCTTGGTTCTGTCCGTTACTTTTAAGATGTCCTCTTTGTACTCGGTTTCCCCATAGGCTTGGGTCCGAGGACCATGCAAGGCCTTGGTTCTGTCCATTACTTTTAAGATGTCCTCTTTGTACTCGGTTTCCCCATAGGCTTGGGTCCGAGGACCATGCAAGGCCTTGGTTCTGTCCGTTACTTGTAAGAGTTCTTTTTGTACTTGGTTTCCCCATAGGCTTGGGTCCGAGGACCATGCAAGGCCTTGGTTCTGTCCATTACTTTTAAGATGTCCTCTTTGTACTCGGTTTCCCCATAGGCTTGGGTCCGAGGACCATGCAAGGCCTTGGTTCTGTCCGTTACTTGTAAGAGTTCTTTTTGTACTTGGTTTCCCCATAAGCTTGGGTCCGAGGACCATGCAAGGCCTTGGTTCTGTCCATTACTTTTAAGATGTCCTCTTTGTACTCGGTTTCCCCATAGGCTTGGGTCCGAGGACCATGCAAGGCCTTGGTTCTGTCCGTTACTTGTAAGAGTTCTTTTTGTACTTGGTTTCCCCATAGGCTTGGGTCCGAGGACCATGCAAGGCCTTGGTTCTGTCCATTACTTTTAAGATGTCCTCTTTGTACTCGGTTTCCCCATAGGCTTGGGTCCGAGGACCATGCAAGGCCTTGGTTCTGTCCGTTACTTGTAAGAGTTCTTTTTGTACTTGGTTTCCCCATAGGCTTGGGTCCGAGGACCATGCAAGGCCTTGGTTCTGTCCATTACTTTTAAGATGTCCTCTTTGTACTCGGTTTCCCCATAGGCTTGGGTCCGAGGACCATGCAAGGCCTTGGTTCTGTCCATTACTTGTAAGAGTTCTTTTTGTACTTGGTTTCCCCATAGGCTTGGGTCCGAGGACCATGCAAGGCCTTGGTTCTGTCCATTACTTTTAAGATGTCCTCTTTGTACTCGGTTTCCCCATAGGCTTGGGTCCGAGGACCATGCAAGGCCTTGGTTCTGTCCGTTACTTGTAAGAGTTCTTTTTGTGTAGTCTTTTCTCTATACTGATTTATTTTCGAAGGTCAACCCCTAGGCCAGGTAGGGAGGAGTAGGTTCGAGGCCGCAAGCCCCTAGAGTTGTCCGCTCCGTTGGCAATGCAAGGCGTAGCCCCTAGACGAAGCTTATGGCGGAGCAACAACTGCACGTTGCCGGAGATGAAAAAAAAAACTCGTGAAACTCTGCTTGCTGGAGAGCTGACTCATGCGCCACCCGTGCCAACGCGCAAGCCTTTCCCACAGACGGCGCCAATTGTGGGGACAAAAAATCTTGAACGGCCCATCACCGATGTTGGGCCCGCACACGGAAAGTCCCCCACAATAATATTTGTAGAGAGTGGGCTAAAAAAAGGCCAGCGTTGGAGCACGGGGGGCATTTCGGGCCGGACTACAGGTGAACCAATATGAGAAAGAGCTTTGGGCTGGACATTCAGGCCCTTTTATCTTGTATCTTGAAGGATTAGGCTCCTCGGATCATGTCCGAGGAGCGTTGGGGCTGTCCCCGGTCACCCGTCGGAGGGCTTTTACGTTATATCCGGCGTGTATTGTCCAGACATTCTCTTTCTTCAAGTCTTCCTCCAGAAGCTAGATGGATCCCCCCTCTTGGTCACATAACATTTTCTTTTATACTAGCCTACGTTCGTTGTCCTTCGTCCACGTGTAGGGTCGATCTTTCCCGGGCAGATATCTGTCCCATCAGTCTAATCCCTGAATTGTGGGAGCTGGTCCATAAAGCCTAAAAATCCGGATCTGTTTGGGGCGGTGTCATGTCAATGAAGGGCATTAAGGACTATTTCCGTGAGATATTTTCTGATCTTTCAAGTCTGCCTGCATCCCATTTTTGTTAATGGAGCTCTGAGCTTTCCGAGGACGGAGCGGTCCTCAGACGTGCCTTTGAACCATATCGGGCTCACTGTTTTTGGGCTTGGGCCCTGGCCTCCTTTAGTTTGGGGGCCTGTGGACTCCCTATAAGCGAGCAAGCCGGGCCCGTAGACGCTTGGGCCCCACAATAATATTTTCACAATTGTTGAAATCTCAAATTCTTATATATCAAACAAAAAAAAAATGCTAAATTCACAGCCTTTTAATATTAATTTCACAACAAATCATAGGTAAGCTATTATTGATGGATAGCACTGGAGCTATAGTGTTTTTGGTTTATTCAACTGGCACTACAAAGTTTTTTTTTTTTTTTTTTTTTTTCCTCCAGTAATCGGTTTGTGTTTTTGTTTTCTTTGAAATATTTAAGTAAGCTAGAATATATATTATTATACTGACACAACAAATTTCACAATATTTTCACAATTATTAACGTGCCAAATTCTTACAAGTTGAAATAAAATAATAAAATATGAGATTGTGACTAACCACAACTAAAAATAAATGTTTTGAAAAAGTGTTACAACACTTATTATTATCACAATATTTTCACAATTGTTGAGATCTCAGTTTCTTATAGATCAAATAAAAAAAATTCTAAGTCCACAACATTTTAACATTAATTTATACTGTGCCTAAAGTTTTTTTTTTTTTTTCAGTAATGGGTTTGTGTTTTTTTTCTTTTAAATATTTATGTAAGCTAGCATATATATTGTTATACCGACACAACCAATTTCACAATATTTTTACAAATATTGAAGTATCAATTTCTTACAAGTCGAAATAAAATAATAAAATATGAGATTGTGACCAACTACAACTGAAAATAAATGTTATGAGAATAACAATAACAATGTTATCAGTTTAAAACCAATAATAACTTGTTAATTAGAATTTGTTCTAAAAATGTTATAAATGTAGTATTTCTCTCAAATAAAAAAAAAAAAAAAATATATATATATATATATATCTATTCGGATCCTAAAAATGAAGATATTGTAAAAATATTGTGATATTTTGTTGTATTCTTAGACTTCTTTTTTAATATAATCAAATTGGGTAAGCCAAAATTCACGGTTTCACACACAAAATCTATATTAATTTTCTTACTACTGGGACAGCACGTGCAGCCAATGCTAGTTTACAGTATAAAGACGAAAGCAAAATTCATGCAAACTATAAGGATAGATCAAACATTACTTTAGTATTTACTTTTGTAATCCTTACGTTTTAACATAGTATTAGAGTCACTTTTCTATGGTCTTCACTAGCTTTCAAGCTGCCACTACCAACTATCACTCGGTTAAATTGTTGACCACCTTTGACCATTGCCGGAAGCAATTGTCCAAAACCTTTCGGTCACTGTTTTTATCTTAACATGGAACTTTTCCACTTTTTTTTTTTTTTTTTTTTTGTGTAGATTCCGGTATTCAAGTCTATTTTCCAATTTGAAGAACCCAAGTCACACGACTTAACCCATCAATCATTCTTTTTGGGTTTAATTTATGCAAAATTTATCAACTCACTCATGTGCTTCATCACAATGCCATCCTCTACTAATATTCCTCAGGCCGCTAGTTTAACCATCCTCTGATCATAGCATCCACTATTTGGTCATTGGTGCACCCTTTTGTAGGCCCTTGTAGCCATCTTCTAGCATTCAATCGTCATCACTATTTGCTGCCATCTCTAGCATTTTGCACAAATTATTCTACATTGTGGCTAGCTTATTTTACAATTAATCCAGTCACTCATGGTCATCTTCAAGGCATCTTCATGAGACTAGATTTCAATCTCAAGGAATCATTAGGTTCTATCTTGAGTTTGAGAGGGGATTTTGGTAGGTTATACATATCACATTTAGCATAAGTTGATATCCTTGATTTGTTAAAGCCAAAGAACATTATTTGTCCTTGAGTTTAGTCCAACCAAGGAATTCTCCTAATTTAATGTTCCTATATATATCCTACTTAGAGTTCGCGGTAAAACAACAGTTTTGAATAAGAAGGATTTTGTCGCTAAGGATTTTATATTGTGGACATAGGTCATCAACCCAAATCACATATCTCCTCTTACACCTGCTCTCTCCTTGTATCTCTACATCTTTTATTTTTACATGTAGGATTAAGAAATGGTTCGTACATGGAAACATGATCTCGTGGATTACAAGTGAAAAAAAAAATAAAATAAAAAATAAAATTTGTAAGGAGTTCCTAATTAAAATCAATTAATAATAGTTAAAATTGTCAAGCTTCATTTGTGTTAGAACTTCATTCCTTCTTCCATGTGTTTGTGTGTGTTTGTTTCTCTCTCCAAGCATTAGTTGTGCAATTATTCAAAAAGTTAATATCATAGCCAACAGACAACTTTCTTTTTCCGAAGTGCTGCAATAGTTTACGAAAAAAGATTACTCCTTTATGACTCTTGATATGGCATGTGTTAGAAAATACTTTAACATACCTTCACAAACTTAATTTAAAAATAATAATAAAAAATTGACCAATTTTTTGTCCTTTCTTATTCTCTGTTTTATGGGGTTGTAATATATCTGATGCAATGTGTTTTCTCATATCATTTTTTCTTAAATAAACATGCTTTACGTATAACCTTTCAAATGGGTGTGTGTATATAAATCCAATGGAGGAAATATATTATTTTGCTTCACCAGTACATGTCCTTTTTCCAAATAATATATTCCAATTAAACAAAAACAAAAACAAAAAAAAAAAAAAAAAAAAAAATCCTAATTAATCCATTGAAATACAAACATCACACTGATGATAATCATGCATGACCTTTTCTTAGACCAAAAGATTCTAAAATATGCTGAAATTTTATTATCTCCCAACCTAACCTTTTCGAGGCTTGGCCATAGGGTCTTTTCAAAATGAAATTGAATTTAAAATTGAAATACCTATTACTTAGAATTTTCTTAAAGCTTTTGCATAATTAATATTTGATGCTATATATATATATATATATATATTGTTAGGTTTTGAGTTTGTATTGTTGGCAAATCAAGACAAAAACTAAGTTTCAATGAGTTAGAATGGTGTACTTTCAAGTCCAAGACAAACTAACTCAAGTTCAAGGTGAAAAAATTGAGATACAATCTAGTCAACTCAAAGCTATTCAATTGCTCTCGATTCCTTTCGACTGCCGTTCGATTCCTCTCAATCAATTGAAAGTCACATATCAGCAAAAAATTAGCAAACGTAAAAAGCCCATAACTTGTCCATTTGAACCCTAAATTGCGATCCTTTTTTTTTCAATATTTAAAGGACATTATAAGCTAACCCTAAATAGGGTTTTTTAGAGGTTTTTAGAGAGAAAAGAATGCATCTTATGCCTCCAATTGTAGATCTGGGGTTTTTGTACCCAAAACTCTCTAAAGTCTTCTATCAGCTATGATCACCTAGGAAAACCAATGAAACAAACTGTTTTAAGATAAAAACCTAGGGAGGATATGACCTACCTATCCTCAAGGTAAACAAATCCAATGATAGAGAATTTAAATTTTTACAATAAGATTTAACTCTAAATCTATTGTTACCTTCAATAGTAACTTGCTAACATGACCACATGCAAGCTCTAAATCCACAAATTCTTCTCTCTTGGATTTATAGTATACAAGCTCCCACGCTTATGACTTTGAGATCTCACTCAAAAGTTTAGCAATGTAAATTCTCCAATTTGTGACTTCAAGATCACATTTGAAGGTTTAAATCATCAATTATGTATGATCCTGTCACAACAACTTCAGATCTACGGGTTTTAATGGTATGAGAATGAATTCTGGTAGTGACTTTGAAAGAGGAAGGCAAAATACCTTTTAGATCTCACAAGAGCACCTCCAAAGTCTTCTTAAAATGTACCTTAGGATTTTCTTTAAATACTATGTGAAATAGATCTTGTATTGAAATAGATCGGTCGAACCTGGCATGTATTGAATTCTTCTTTTTGAAACTTGTATGTTTTTGTGTTCTAACTTGTAATACCTTGAGCAATGTCTAATAAATCCTATAGACTCTGAGATCTATACCTAGATAAGTTTGTGTTCACAGTTTGCCAATTGTTCTAACTTATAAAGCCTAACAATCTCCTTCTTTGGCAATCTGTAACAAAACTTATATGCAAAATGAAATGCTCAAATACAAGAATAGCCCTATTATAATAAATTGCCCAAATACATCACAAATCCCAATCTAAGACTTCCAACCTAAAAGTTGCAAGAAGAGGCAGAAGATCTTGATCAAAATGTACCTGTCTTTCCTAAAACACTCACAAGAGCACATCAACGCATGTGTGGAAATAACGATAGATAAACAACAAATAACAAATATGCAATAACAACAAATAACAAACATGTAAAATAACTCTCCCCTTAAATCTGATACATAAAAAATAAAAATAAATAAATAAAAACTTTTATTTTCTCCCCATTTCAAAAACAATTTCATCTCCCCCTAAATAAAAACAGTTTAAAAAACTTTTAAATAGGATTTCCCAAATTTCATCTATTTCTCCCCCTTTTTTTCATGTATTGACAAAGACTAACAGTTTTTAGACCCCTTAAACAATTGATTAAAACTAGGTAATTAGCCAAGTTGTTACTTAGTCCAATTAAACAAGTCTAGGTTATCACAATAATAAAGATCAAATCATGCAAAGCAGCGGAAAATAAATAACACACGATATGATCACCCAGGAAACCAAACCGGTAAAAACCTGGGGAGGATTTGACCTAGCTATCCTCAAGGTAAACTTGAATCCACTATCTCGAAAGAATCGAAGTTCATACAAAAGGACTTACAAGCACCCCCGCTTGACTTCCTAATGCTACCAACCAGTAGAACTTACTAACACGACCACGTGCAAGCTCCGAATCCACGGACTCCTTCTTTCTTGGATTCCCACCAGCTACAAGCACACCCGCTTGTGTATTCTTTAAGCTTTAATGGCAGCAACTGTTTTGATCATCAAGGTGTAGAAAATATCTCCTCCTTGAAAACCCTAAGTTTGTGTAAAGGAAAGCTCCTCTAGATCTCACAAGAGATTTACACAAACCGCAATATGAGCAACCTTTAGAGAGCCTTTGGGTACAAAACCCTAAAAATAAAAAGAGGCACAGGATGCACTTTAATCTCTCTAAAAACAACTCCGAAAAACGTTCTAGGGTTTCCCTTATATATAGGAGAGTTTTACTTGAACCCTAATACGTTTAAGTAGAGTTTGGGCTGAACTGGAACTCTGCAGAAAAATAAATCTGCACTTGGTTCGATCGATCGAGTCTAATTTTCGATCGATCGAGCCTTGCAGATTTAGTCCAATAAATTCTGCAATCACTCAATTCCAATTTCACAAATAAACATACTTTGAGCAAGCCTAAACCTAGACTCTATGTTTTGATCATGGTTTGCCAACATACTACAAATTGAAGTTCTAATACATTAGTTCCTATAATTTCTTAGAACCTAACAAAGACAACCCAATAAGAAGGTAGACAGTAAACATGCACAACAGAAGATAAGAGAAAATAAAGAACCAAGGGAACACAAAAGAATTTAGCTCTATAGAAAATAGAAGCAACTCACCCTATGACGAGCACAGATTTTAAAAATAGCTTTCTCCCCCAATAAGAATAGGAAAAACACAATTTTGGGGACAATTTAGGAGGTGGGGAAAACAAAGGCACACCTAAGTTGAGGATACACATGAATACAAATATTCTCTCTTTCAATATATGCAAACTTGACACTATGTGACCCAAAACAAAATATTTTTGTTTGTTTGTTTAGACCCATAAGCAAATGCATGTAAACATTCCAGGCACAATCAGTTAAGACTATACAATATAGATCTCAATGATATAAAAATTCAGCATGCAATGTGTTTTAGAGAAAATATTTGCACATGTATTATCCATCATATCTCAAAAAATATTTCCAATTGTCAATATCGTTCACACATCAAGAAAAAATAGCATTTACTAAAATGTATACAACTCAAAAATTAATCAATCAATTTTTAAATCAAGTTGAGTACCCAATTAAGCGATGTGTATGCATGTTGTGTATGAAAATAATGAAAGATATGACTAAAATATGAAAGATGGATAAATAAAATAATAGAATGCATGTGAATCCTACCACAAAATGATGCATGAAAAGACAGATTGGTTAAGAATCTAAAAACTGAAAATTCTCCCATTTCAATTGGTCAAGCATTGATCAGACATCGATCAAATTAGGCAGAGAGTTTTTGCTTTAAAACTTGAACAATTTCGATTAGTCAAGGGAGATCTTCGATCGGTCGAAACAGTGAAAATTTTTAAAACTTAAAAATCTAGAAATTTTATGTAGAAAAACAACTTGAAAGCAGTTTTTATGACTTAATGTAGATGAACATGGTCCAGAAAAGTTTTAAAAACATGATGCCTTTTAAATGCAAATATCAAAACCAATCAAGAAGTAAAAAACAAAGATTTTAAACTTCTAAACACATTTTTCTTCAAATTCCCAACCAAAACAAAAATTTGCATTTACACATCAATTCATATGCAATTAAAGATGGCTAGATTAGTCAACACATAATCATACGTATAGAATTTAGCAAAGATTTTTGTGTAGTGTGTGCAACTAGTAAGTGTATAAAGTATAGAAAGAGTGATATATAAATAGTAATCAAACAAATTTTCTACATCATCAATTACATTAGTTTGAAAGTGACTATCACCTAAAGATTTAGATCATATAACTCTCACATCTCTAGAAAACACGCTTGCAATCATATAAAAGCATTTTGATTCTTTTTGCTTTTTCTTTTTCTTTTGATTTTTTTTTAAAAAAAAAATTCTTTTGAGCACAATCAAAGATATCATGCATGGGCATATAGGTGATAGAAAAGAATTACCCTTGTTACACATTTTTTTTTAAAAAAAAATAACACCTTGTTTAATCTTGTTGTGCAAGTGCTACACTTTACTAAGCACAGCTTTTATAATTTGCACACAGATGTTCATAATTGGTGAGTAATAGTGGTGAGATGATTATTTATGTCTTTCTCCTAGAAATTCTAGTCCCTATAATTAAAAGAATATGACATCAAAATCAAGAGCATATGCTTAAAAACTATAAACAACTCACACAATTAAGCACTGTGAAAGTTCAAATAGTGTATAAAACACCCTTGAACGTTTAAACTCCCAATTACAAAATAACTAATTCAAGCTATATGACAAACAACTAGTGTGCGGAAAATGAACACAAGCTATAAACAGAATTGGTAAACAATTTAAGCCAATTAAAATCACATCCACAGCAGAAAATAAAAGACAAAGATTAAGGGAAGAGAGATGCAAACACAAGGACAACACAACGATGTGTTATCGAAGAGGAAACCAAAGCCCTCGGCGTAAAACCTCTCCGCCGCCCTCCAAGCGGTAAGTAATCTATTAGAAAATGTAGTTGAGATACATGAACAATAATAGACCCTCCAAGCCTAATCTACCCAGTGTATCTAAGCCCTCCAAGCTTCTTGCTCCAACGAGATTGCGCCGAACCTATTTCTTTCTAGCTTCTCGGATTCCGCTACTTGACCATAGCATCAACCAATGTTAAATTGATTCCTATCTAACTGCTTCCCAAAACACCAAACAGCCCTCTCATAGTAATGGATATGATGAGAGAAGGTTTTGGTAAAAGGCTTCTCAAGGATTTAACAATAGAAAGGAAGAGAGTAGAGGAATTTGAAGAGTCTCTTATGTGAAGATTGCGGATGAATCAATCTTGTATAACTCTAGGGTTTCTCTCTCAAAATTCTCTCTGGAAGATCTCTTTCTTTCGTGGGTATAAGGGGTATTTATATTGGGGTGAGAATGGAATGTGAAAAGTCAGGTTTTTCAAAATAGGGCTGGCTCGCAACTTGACTGAGTTGCGAGATCCAGCCGCGAGATAACTAAACGGCCAATTATCCTATTTTGTCCTGTAGTGCTCCAGCTAGCATGACGCTTCAACTTCTAGCATGTCTGGCACGTGTGCATCTTCTGGCGGCTTGCAACCACAAGTTACCCGCGAGATCCAGTCGCGAGTCTCTGTTTTTCTTGCACAATCTTGAGTATTTTATCACACTATCTCACTCACTACCCTTACAAAAATCCCATCTAAATACAGGATTACTAATTACTGAAATACAAGTAAATTTGGCACGGAATAAAGCCAACAAGATGGTTGATTAAATTCAACCTTACACATTGCATAGTACAAACTAGCAAAGTGCAGAAAAATAGCTCATCAAAGCTAAACAAAGGTACGCAATCATAAATGCAAATTTCATAGGCCAGCATCAATTACACACTTGGTGACGTGTAATACCAAAAAAAAAAATCTTTTTGTTTTTTAAAAATTTTTATGACCAGAAACCAAAAGGCACACATTATGCTAAATAAAAAAAAAAAATGCAAATACAATGCATGACAATACTCAACTAAGCTATTGAGCATACACAAACAAGAAATATAAATTTCTTAATTAACCCTCGAGTACATGTACAAACTAGTACATATTCATACAAAATAAAAAATAGCTCATGCACTCAGTTATGCAACACATACTTTATATGGTTCTCCACAATATCAAGCATGTTCTTAATCAAGAGAGAGATATTATAATTCATGTAATCTTCAAGAAAAAATAAAGCAAGACACAAAATAAAATATTTTTATCTTTTTGAAAATTTTCAATGTTTTTGGATTTTTTTTTTAAATAAACAAAACAACCTAAGAAAATAAAACAACCAAAAACTATAAGAAAACATGTCCATAAATAATTTAAAGAATAAAATCAGGGACTAGTAAACAACACTCATCTTTGTGAATATTTTCTCACTCATATAGCACGAGTCTTTGGCTTTATCGGTGAAAAATCATGAGAAAAAGAGTGTATTTGAGAGATTACAAACTTCTTCTGAGACAGACTGAAATCCTGCAATTTCCTTTCACAAGCCAACAAGCTTAAATTTTTCAAAAACATATGAAACAATTTATCAAGACTTGTAGCAGGATAAATATCATCACATATCCTAAACTGAAACACAGAATGCTTAAATTTCAATTTATAACAGTTAGGACGAATGTGACTAGAAACACCACAAAAATGACAAACATAACAAATTTAGAAACATCAATATTTCTAACAATAGATCTAGTCTCAGATTTTGATTTTTGCCTCAACAGAGAACAATTTGGTCTAATGTGATCAACAACGCCACAAAGATGACAAGTAAGCACAAAAACAGATTTTTGTTTTTTGCCCTCTAACAGGAGGTTTAGACATAGGTTTAGAAACTTAAACATCTACATCAAAATTTTTACACCTTTGTCTAACCTAGCAAAATACGCATTTTCTTTATAATTCCTCTTGAAAGGAGGTTGAAAAAATTTGTCTTTAGGCTTAAGAGAAACAGTAACAGATCTATCATCAACAATAGGCTTAGTACTAGTCAAATTTTCAAGTTTAACTTTAGACTCAGCTAACTCTTATTCCAAGCTTTTCATCTTTTCATCAACAAACGGATTTTTACCCGTTTTGCTTTTCATCTTTTGCTTCGGGTCCAACAATAGGCTTAGTACTAGTCATGACTTCATATTTTCATCAATTTGATAGTAATGGTGATTTCAAGATGGCGTATACGGTATTGGTCTTGTTGTTAGAATTTGACTTTGTCAATAGGACAAGTAGCTGTCATTGTTCCGTTCTTTGAATAAGGTATTTATTATGCATTTGTTCTGTTTTTGTAGAGGCTGCTTATAACAGTTGGTACCTAAATTATAATCATTATTCAAGTAGCCGCATCAGACTAATGTGGAAAATTTTGAAATCAAAATTTCGAAATTGCATTCTTCCAAGAGTGGTTACATATTAAGCAAAGCAATGGTAAGTTACACGTGCAATTTTGCAAACAGTGGCTAAACTATGGAAACAAACTATATATATAACATGTTTTAGACAAGTTATCCAACCCGGTCCTTAAGGGATTTACAAATTTTTCAGTATAGTGCATTACATAAGCTTTTCATCATTTACTCTAGCATGGAAGGTTGGCCGCGCATGTACATTAATCGGGTTGCAAAAACATACTTGAACAATTAAGCACACTATATAAAGAAAAAGTGATACTAAAAATACTACAACTTTTAAAATTTTCCATCACAAAAAATGTAATTTTGACAATCATTTATTATATTTTTTATTATGTTTTTTAAATCCATTAATTACATTCATTTTAATAGCAATTTATAAAACTTATATAATAAATTTTGTAGCAGCTTTAACATTCTCCATTAAGGTGACATATGAGGGTGAGAGTACGGAAAAGGAAAAGGAGAAGAGGCAGAAGAGGAGCTTCTTGACCGCCATTACATGACTGCCCAGACAGAGTTCGAGTCTCCACTCTCCCAATGGAAATAGATTATAACAGTCTCCTCCCTCAAAATATCCCCCATGTTGACTTAATAAGAGCTAGAGTTTCAATCTTATTTTTCTAAAAACTCCCTTATAATTATAAATTATAAAATTAACCCCACAATAGATTTACTTAAATACCCTTCCTTCTAATTTTTTTTTCTTTTTCTTTTTCTTTTTCTTTTTTTTTTTTTTTTTTGGGTATTACACTTAATTTATTTGATTTAACAATAATTTACCAATTGCCTCCACTTTGTGTGGAGGCTGCGGGAGAGTATACATGTATTGAGACGTTGCAACTTGCAAAGGATTTTTGAATGTCTCTTGGCAATCCTGCTAAAATTAATCTCTTCTTTTTTCTTTTTTTCTTTTTTGAGGAAATTAATCTCTTCTTTGACACTAAAAATCTCTTAGATTGGCTGAGAATTAATTCCTACAACAATTTCTTATGCCAACCTAAGGGGCGGAGCTATGCAATAGGGTGGGGGGGCCATCCCCCCCACAGTCAATGAGAGTATTTATTTCACTAGTTGATTTTATCTTCTTTTTGAATACTTCTTTATTATTTTGTTTAATGAATAAATTTAGCAAATAAATGAATGATTTGTTTAGCACTAGCATTAAACTAAATATGCTTAAGGCTTAAGTTTATGGAAAAATCACACCATACATAGCCGGCCAGTGTACGTGTTTTTTCCAATAAATTAAACTAGATAACTCTTCCGGCACCATAACCAAAATTGAGATTAATTATAAAATTTTATCCTTCTTAGTCAATTTACCAATATGAAGTTGTTAAAATTATAGTAGTCTTTATTAAGTTGAACTGGATCAATTAATTTAATGACTTTTGCTTTGATGGTTTCTTAATGCCTTCATGCAGGTAACTCCTGCAAGCTTCCTTGGACCAAAACAATGTATTATGGGAAACAAGTCGTCACTGACTGGGCCAAGATTTGCGCTCCCAAGTTAACTAAGGAAGTGGTCCGATTTCCCAAGGTCAAGCATATCTGCTTTGACTCCCAATTTGTACTTTCTAGCTTTGGAGTCTTGATCACTTGCCAAATCAAACCTCTTTTAATCTAAAAAATTACTATTATTGAAAGTGGCAATTTTGTTTAATTAGCAATGCAAAATAATAATAATAATAATAATAATTTGTCTATATCCTGCCGAACTTTAATAATATCTAATATCTATAACAATCTATATAAATCCAAAGCAGATTGACTTCTGATTGACCTTATGATATTATGTCACATTACTTTCCAGGTCTTTGCTAAAATATATGGTTTCATGTATAAACAAATACATAATAAATGTCTATAGCTACCATAATAAAAAAATTCATACTTAGACAAAAAGAAAAGAGAGTAAATTAATCATATTAAGTTAAATTTTTCTATTCATTGCATGGACTACTGACTAGTTTTAAATTAGTGTCATGGAAACCATTTTGAAGAACCACCATCCACTATGTTATTGAGTACTATTTAAGTTTATATTTGTATGCGTTCTTTTGAAAATTATTTAACAAGACCCATCTCAAGAACCTTGAAACTTAATTAATTGGCATCTCATGACATTTATAGTAAAGAGTCTAAATAAATCCAAGATTCAAATCTAACTCCATTATTTCTTGGAGCAATCTAAAAGATATGGGGGATAAATGATTTTTTACATGTTATAAACAATTAAATATAATGCAACATCATATATATATATATATATATGTATGTATATATATATATCTTTAGATTCCTCAAAATTTTAAATTTTAAGCAAAAAAAGATTCCTCTCATAAAAAAAAAAAATTATCAATTAATTGATTCAATACAAATTTTGAAAAAATTATAACTGTGGGGTATAGGAATTGAAATAAGGTATTTACGCCACGAGTCATACCCATGGCCGAGGAGGCCACTATCGTGTCGAGGAGGTTACACGCTCGAATACTAAGGCCACGTTAGTGGCACGTTACTAGAAGAGGTCATACTGTAGAGAAAGAGTTTCAAGAAGGGAGTTAGACCTGACATGACTGAAGGAATGGTGGCTACCACCACATTTAATACATCTCACCAAACCTCCTGACTGCATTTATGTTGAGCAGACCCCTGAACTGTGCTATCTTGACTACCCCTACTCACAAGGGACTTGGGAAGGTGTCTGATGGGACAAACACTCAAGTAGTGGCCAAGACGATCAACAAATGGAGGCCCAAAATCATCTAAAGGGAGCTATATAATGTAAGAAACCCTCCAGGGAGAGGGGATCGGAAAATCTATAGAGAACACATTGTAGCAACAAGAACTGAAATTGTATCCAAGTCCAAAAGAACTATATTCGAGAATCATTCTCCTCGAACTTCGCCGAGGAAGGATTTCCTTGCTTAGAACTTGTCTTTCTTTGCTTTCTTAATATTTGTGATCCACTATGTGTGTTACCTGATCCATTGAAGCCTAACTTTTAAGCCCACTCTCTACAAATTTATTGTGTTGGGCTCTTTGGGCCTGGATCCTTCTACCTCTTGGGCTCAAAAACCAAAATGCCGCCCTTACAACTAGCGCTGTCTGTGGGAAAGGCTTGAGTTTTAGTAAGTTTAACGTCCAACCATAGTACGATCGAGGCAAGACCGAGAGGAGTTTATTGGTTCCCAACGTTAAGACCAGTTCCTCAACCTTGAGCGAAAGAGGGACCGCGAGGTTAGTGTGCACACCACACATACTAGTAGGAGCCAGTTTCGAGGCGGGAGTTACATTTCTCATGAGGAAAATACTAGAAGCATGCAATTGGAGATTGATCGTCTTCGCAGGAGGCTACACCACTAGTGACAGAGAAGGACTCCTTCAAATTCTAATCCCTCCTCTGATGATCATGGAGATGGTAGCTACAAGCCCAGGTCCAGGTCTCCTCCCAGAGAGTCTTTTTCGTACGGGGAGGACCGTCGTTATAAAAGGAGAAGTAAAAGTCTATCTCGCGAAAGTGCGAGCAATGATGCTATGAGTAGGGCTCTTAACCGGATCTCCAAATCATCGTTTATGCATAGAATTGAAGGGGGAAAGATTCCTCGGCGGTTTACTCAGCCAACATTCACCATGTATAATGGCAAGACGGACCCTGTGGAGCACGTTAGCCACTTTAACCAGCGAATGGCTATTCACTCCCAAAACCAAACCTTGATGTACAAAGTGTTCCTATCCAGTTTGGGGCCCATGACAATGAGATGGTTCGATGGTCTGAAGGAGGGTTCTATTAGCTCCTTTAAGGAGCTTACTAGGGCCTTTAGGGCTCATTTTGTGACTTACAGTAGGGTTCCTTGACCCTTGGATTCCTTACTGTCTATGACCATGTGAAAGAGGGAAATGTTCAACGAGATAGATGGGAACTTTGATGATGTGGCTATAAGGACTTTCAAGGTCAGCTTGCCTGCCGAGCATAATCTGAGAAAGTCTTTGACTAGGAAATCTGTTAGGAGCTTGCGTCAACTCATGGACCGGATTAATGAGTATAAGCAGGTCAAGAAGGACCAGCAATAGGGAAAGGGGAAAGCTAAAGTGGTCCCTCAGGATAGAAGGGACTTCAGGTCGAATAGGTATAATAACAACCAACCTCAGAGAGACTTTACGAGGCATTCCTGGTCTACCACTACTCAGGTACTCAGTACTATGTTCTGAGAGCCAGTACACCAAATCCTAAAGAAAATTAAGAACAAGTCGTACTTTCAATGGCCGAACAAGATGGGAAAAGGCCCCACGAATCGTAACCAAAGTCTTCACTACCAGTACCACAAGAGCGGAGGCACACCATTGAAGACTGCAAGATATTGTGGGGTCATTTTGAGCAATTGGTTAAAATTGGGAAGTTAAAGCAATTCCTGTATCAACCCAATGAGCATAGTAGTTAGGCAGGGTTAGGGGCTTAGAGAGACACTTCTATAAGACCCTTTTTAGATACAATTAAAGTCATTCTTGCTGCTTCAGAGAGAACTGGTTCTCAGCCATCCAGGGTGCTATCAATAGCTCAGCCATTTATCGAAGACCTACCTCCTGATTTTAGAGGAGTAGAGTGGAGGTCCGACCAACTTTAAGCTTCTCCGATGAGGATAAAGTTGGAATCTTGCAACCACACAATGATGCCCTGGTGGTTACTCTCAGGATAGGAGGGTATGATGTGAAGAGGGTGCTGATAGATTAAGGCAGTGGTGCAAAGATCATGTATCTTGACCTATTTAGGGGACTAAAGCTGAGGCCCAAGGATCTAACCTGCTATAACTCCCCTCTGATAGGGTTTGATGGGAAGATTGTCTTCCCGAGGGGTCAAATTAGACTACCTATTCAGGCAGAGTCAGAAGTCATGGAAGTGAATTTCATCGTAGTAGAAACCTACTCCCCCTATACTGCTATTGTGGTAAGACCTTGGCTTCATACCCTGGGAGCCATGTCTTCCACCCTTTACTTGAACGTGAAGTACCCATCAGGGGACCGGGTCGAGGAGCTAGTCGGAAGCCAGTCTGTGGCTAGGCAGTATTAGGTGGCCACAATTAGACATCAGGCTGGAGGTGAACCCTTAAGGACCGCCAAGCAGGATTTATAGCAATCAAGGATGCTGGTGTTGTCTACAGGGGATGTGGCAGAAGGGGCAAAATGCGAGCAACTAGAGAAAGTTATTATTGGCAACGATAAGGAAAAGTTCTTTCAGGTAGGAGCTTGGCTACCTCCTCGGAAGAGGCAATAGCTAATGGATTTTCTTAGGAAAAATATTGATGCATTTGCATGAAGCATCTACGATGCCCCTGGGGTAGATCCATATTTCATTTGCCACCATTTAGACGTCAATCCATCTGCCATCTCCAAGAAGCAACCACCTCGACACTCATATAGGGAACATTCTAATGCTGTCAAAGGGGAAGTACTCAAGCTCAAGTAGGTTGGGGCCATAAAGGAGGTATTCTACCCCGAGTGTATGGCCAACACAGTTGTGATAAAGAAGAAAACTAGGAAGTGGCAAATGTGTGTGGACTATATAGATTTAAATAAAGCTTGCCCAAGAGACCCTTTCCCCTTGCCTCGAATAGATTAATTAGTGGACGCTATTGTAGGCCATCCTCGGATGAGCTTTTTGGACGCCTTTCAGGGTTATCATCAGATACCGTTAGCTTTGGATGATCAGAAAAAAAAAAAAAAAAAAAAAAATGTTTTTCTTATACCCACTGAGAATTACCACTATAAAGTAATGTCTTTCGGATTGAAAAATGCAAGGCCTACCTACCAAAGGATGATGACCAGTATGTTTGAGCCTCAATTAGGCAAAAATATTGAGGTGTACATAGATGATATGGTGATAAAGAGTAAAGTAGAGTCCGAGCATATAAATGACCTTGGGAATATTTTCGAGATACTAAAGAAACACAAACTACGCCTTAATGCCACTTATTGTTCTTTTGGCATAGGCTCTGGCAAATTTCTAGGTTATATGGGAAATCGAAGTTGACCTTGATCAGATTAGAGCCATTAACGACCAGTAACCTCCTTGGAATTCCAAAGAGGTCCAAAAGTTAACAGGAATGACTACCGCTTTAAATCGATTCATTTCTCGATCAGTGGACAGGTGTAGGCCCTTTTTCCAGTTGTTGCATAAATGGAAAGGATTTGAATGGATGGAGGAGTGTTCCTTAGCCTTCCAACAGTTGAAGGAATATCTTTCCCAGCCACTTATTATGTCCAAGCCTGAGTAGGAGGAGATTTTATTCAATTACATCACTATAGCCTCGCATGCGATAAGTCTGGTACTAGTGCGGGATGACTATGGGGTGCAAAGACCAGTTTATTATGTGTGTAAATTATTACATGAGGCAGAGATTCGCTATTTACCATTAGAGAAGGCCATCTTGGCAGTAGTGCATACTACACGGAAGCTCCCACATTACTTCCAGGCTCACACTATTGTGGTTCTAACCCAACTCTCTCTCCTATCACTGCTTTGGAAAGCTAATTACACAGGGAGGGCTGCAAAATGGGCAACAATCCTAAGAGCCTTCGATATTAAATACATGCCTTGCACCTCTATAAAGGGCCAGGTCCTTGCCGATTTAGTGGCTGACTTTACCGAGCCTTCATTTGAAGAAAACGGTGAAAGGCCGAGCATGGATGGAAAATCAGTTAGGATGATCTCCTTGTAGTGACCTCTATCTTGAAAGGTGCATGTTGATAGTGCAGCAAACCAAAAGAGATCAGGAGTGGGGCTGGTTGTAGTGTCTCCTGAAAGGATCATCATTGAGAAATCCTTAAAATGTGCTTCTCAGTCACGAACAATGAGGCTAAGTACAGGGCTTTATTGGTGGAGATGGCTATGTTTCAGAAAATGGGAGGAAGAACAGTGGAGATGTTTTCGGATTCGAGGTTGGTTGTAGGCCAAGTAAAGGGAGAACTGGAAGTCAAGGATGTGAGGATGCAAGAGTACCTGAACCAGGCTAGGCTCTTGCAATCAAGATTTGACTCTTTTTCCTTACACCAAATCCCTAGAAGTAGAAATACGCATGTTGATTCTCTTGCCACTCTTACAATCTCCTCAGCGTAGAGTCTACCTCGGGTCATCTTGGTCGAGGATCTGTGCAACCCTACCGAGATGAAGAGGGAGAAGGTCTAAATTCATCAACTTAGAGACCTAGTTAGATGGATCCTATTGTCCTATTCCTTAAGGATGACATCTTGCCCGAGCAAAAAGGGGAGGCTGACAAAATGCAAAGAAATGCTCCCCAATTTTGGCTATCTGAGGACCAAAATTTGTACAAGCGCTCTTTTTCTAGGCTATATTTGCTATGCATCCATCCTGAAGCAGTGGAGTCGCTCTTAGAAGAGTTGAACGAAAGGATTTATGGAAATCATACAAGAGGTAGATCCTTGTCTCACCAAGCCCTTACTTAGGGATATTAGTGGCCCAATATGCAAAGAGAAGCACAAGAATACATGAAGAAGTGTGACCATTGTTAGAGATTTGCTCCCAACATTCATCAACCAAGGGGCATACTTAATCCTCTATCTAGTCCCTGACCTTTCGCTCAGTAGGGCTTGGACATTGTAGGGCCCTTCTCCAAAACAGCAGGAAACAGGAAATGGCTTTTGGTCGGCACTGATTACTTTACCAAGTGGGTTGAAACCAAGCCACTGGTGAACATTAGGGACTTGGATGCCAAAAGGTTTGTGTGGAAGAACATTGTCACTTGGTTTGGGATTCCTCATACCCTCATCTCAGACAACGGACTTTAGTTTGATAGCAAAACTTTTAGAAGATACTATTGTGAATTGGGTATCACAAATAGGTATTCCACTCCAACTTATCCCTAAGGGAATGGGTAAGCCGAAACTGTCAATAAGGTCATAGTGAACGAATTCAAGAAGAGGTTGGATGATGCAAAGGGCAAATGGGGGGATGAGCTTCCACATGTCCTCTAGATGTATCAGACTACCCCTCGTAGGTCGACGGGGGAAACCCCCTTTTCAATGACTTAGAGGGTTAAGGCTATGATTCTTCTAAAGACTAGATTCCCAATGCTACTAGAAAAGAGCCTAGATCTAATTGAGGAGCGGAGGGAAAGTGCCATGGTTCAATTAGCATACAATCAGCAAAAGCTCAAACAAGGGTATGATTCAAGTGTAAAGTTAAGGCCTTTGGCCCTGAGGACTTGGTATTGAGAAAGGTTGTAGGTACTACAAAAAACCCAACATGGGGGAAGTTAGGGCCCAATTAGGGAGGGTCATACCGTATCACTTCAGTAGCAGGCATAGGTGCATACTTCCTAGAAGATCTAGACGAAAAGTTGTACCACGACCTTGGAATGTAAATAACCTGTGAAGGTACTATTATTAATAAAAGGCAACTTTGCCATATTTTCATTTGTGACATTATGTGTTGCGTCAATTACCAATATGAATATTAACAAAACCTTGGTCATGTCTAACTCCTCGGACCACATACCTTGGGTAAATTAATATTTTTAATTAACTATATGAATATTAAATAGAACCTTGGTCATGTCTGGCTCCTCGGACCACATACCTTAGGTAAATTAATATTCCTGATTACTTGAGTGGATATTAAGCAGAACCTTAGCCATGCCTGGCCCCTTGGACCACATATCTTAGGTAAATTAATACTTCCCATTATTTCTCTAAGTATTAAACTGAACATTGGTCATGCCTAATCCCTCAGACCATATATCTTGGGTAAATTAATACTTCCCATTATTTCTTTAAGTATTAAACAAAACCTTGGTCATGTCTGGCTTCTCGGACCACATGCCGTGAGTAAATTAATACTTCCCATTATTTCTCTAAGTGCTAAACAGAACTTTGGTAATGTTGGGTCTCTCAGACCACATGCCTTGGGTAAATTAACACTTATAACCATACAAGCCTACTGTGGAATGGGGTGCTAGGTGAAATTCAAGGTGAGGTGGCCTTCTGGGATTATACACCCTGGATAGACATGAACTTCACTATCATTTGAGGTTAAGAAGAAAATCTAAAAGTGCACTTCATCCTTTAAGCTATTTACCTAAGGTACACAAAGTTTGTTTTTTGGGTTGAGTTACTAGGTGCCAAGGGCCATGGACAAGGTAAAGTTATCCAACTTCACTGCTAACTACATGAAAGGTAATAGTTGGACTATTAGTTGCCAGAGTAACTGTTAACTTTAGGGGTTAGAATATATCCTAATCAAGGTGATAGCCACTTTTCTCACTGTTTACATGAGAGTAATTTATTTGAATTAGCAAAAATTCATTACTATTAGCTTTTGTTAAAGTATGGGTATTCAGCCTTAGAAGCATCATCAATCTAAAATCTCAGTGAGGGGCAAAACAATAACTACAGTCAACCAAAGACAAATATTGCAAGAAAAACAAAGTCCTACAAAAGCAAAAGTCTATGTCTTTCCATTAATTAAGGAAGGAGTTACATCTCAAACATGACAAACTGCCATAACAAAGGAAAATTTCATATAAAAAAATAACAATAAGTAAAAGAAAAAGATCCTAAACTATGTCTTGGCTAGAAGAAGGTCATCTTTGCTGCCTAGCAGGAGACAGGAGGATTGATGGCCTTAGGATCAACTTCCTTGGATTTGGGATCAGACTCCTTTGCCTTGGGAGTAGCATCCTTGGCCTTGGAAGCGACATCCTTGAGCTTAAGGGTAGCCTCTGGACCCTTGGTCTCTAGCAGGGGATTGACCTCCTTGCCCTTGCCTTTATCCTCTAGCCAGGAACCACCCTAGCCAACCCCCTTACCCTTAGCCACCTCAGCCCCTTGGCCTTGGTCACCAGCCTTGCCAAGTCCTTTAGGAACCTCAACAGGAGGAAGAGAGGCCTAGGTGATAGAGGGCTACTCAAAGGAGGTTGGTGCAAGGGCAGCATTAGGAGGGAATGCAACTGGAACTTCACGGATGTTCGCAGGGTAGTAAATGTTCTCAACCTTCCTCCACTTGAAAGAAGCGAGGACTCCTGCCAGATTGAGCGCCTCTGCCCACACTTCCTTGCAATAGTCTCTGCAAACCTCCACCAGCTCCTCTGCCAAATGGACCTCAGTCTCCTGCACCCCAAGATCATAGGATGCCTGCTCCGAAGCCTTTGCCGCTTCCTTGGCCATCCGAGCAACCTCCTTGGCCTTCCCAAGCTCTACCTTCAAGTTCGAGAACTGCTACTTAGTTGTGGCCAGCTCTACTTTAGCATAGTGAAGCTTCTTATGTTGCTCCTCAACCTAGTCTTGGGCACTCTTGAGGCCGGCCTCAGTGCTCCTTCTCTCCCTTTCCCCCGCCGTATGCTTCATGGACAACTCCTGGTTTTTCTGCTCCACTGCACCCAGGGCCTTGCTGGTCTCAGCACAAAGGATAGCCTCAACCTTGGCTTCGTTGCGGGTGTCTTTCACCCACTCCTCAGCCATGAATACCTCTTGGACGGCCTGAGCAAAAAAAACAAGGGAATTCTATGTTTAAAAAATTTTAAAAAAAAAAATGGGAAAATGGCAACCTATCATGACAATCTAGCATAACAAGAAGCTTACCAAAGCTAAGTCCCTCTTCAAGGACAGAAAAGAATCCTATTGCCTCATGTTCTGCAGCGCAGCCATATCTTTGGGTAGTAGTAGGGGCTACTCTAGGGCCTTAGCCAAGTTATGGGTGTGCCCTTTCTAGAACTCCTTGATGGAGGAGCTCCATGGTATGGCTGCCCCCTCCAGCTCTAGTCGAGGATCCCACACTAGGGTAGGAGGGCGTACCTCGACCACGCTATGGTCCTCCTTGCTTTCAACCAAGGAGGCCATCCCCTGGCCCTTGGCCATCTTTTACTACTTGGGTTCCTTTTAGGAGACCACCTCCCCCTCCTTGGCCACCTCCTCTTTCCTTTTCTTCTTCAAGTTGGCCACGATGAATGGGTTAACTGTAGGAGGAGGAGGGGGGGAGAGAAGGAAGAGACTGGGACTTGAGGGAGTCCTTAAGCATCGACCCCTTAGCCCTATCCGCAAGGAGCTCACGCAAGCCCTTCTTCCTATTCAAGGCTATCTCCTCTCCTTCTTCCTTGGAGCTATTGTCTATGCGTGTGATGATGAGACCAAAGGTGCGAACACCTGAAAATCTATCGAGCTCGTCTTCTGAGTTCGGGACTTAAGTCACATGCTCTCCCTATTCCTCTCCCTCTCCCTTGAGATGGAACTGGTCTATCTCCACCTCAAGCGATAGGCGCAAAGAGGCTGTCTCTTCTCTTAGAACTGCCGCTTCGCAAGGAAAGCGATGAGCAGGTAGGTCAACTGACATGATGTCTTCTTGGGCCAGAAATCCAGGCACCGAGACGTCTATCCAAGCAAGCCGAGGATCACCAGCTCTGATCGCGTGCCCATGTCCTGAAACTTGTCAGATAGGGGCTAAAAGTTAAGGATGAGATAAATGACTCTTAGCTGTCTGTCCTTACTCACAAACACCTTGGACCTCAACACCTTATTGAGGTTGTGGACGTTGACAAGGTTAAGGTTGGGCGCAACATGCCTTTTATCTACAAAAATAGCCGAGAAGCAAAATGACGATTAGAACAATAAAGCCCTCCATCAAAAAGAAACGAAATACTAAAGGAAATGAGAGAGCAACAAAACTAAGGAACTAATGCCCATGTTAAAAGATCTAAACCTATGGTACCCCACCTAGCTCTCCCTCCTGGGTTAAGCAGTGAAGATCATCGTGCCATTCACCAGAGGCGATCAAGTAGTCATCGTTTATGCCCTTGTTAGTCTTGGGAAGACACGAGACAAGCCTAACCACTGAAGACCTAGACTTAAGGTAGTAGCCCAAGTTTGCCAACAGATGGCACTCGTACATCCAAACGACGTCGTGCTAAGTAAGGTTCAACCCCATTTGCTCATTGAGAATATCAACACTACCCAAAATCCTAAATAGGTTGGGCGTGCATTGGTGGGGGCACAGCCTATGGGTGATTAACTAGTCTCTAATTACACTACCTATAGGAAGCATCATTCCCCCTTTATGAAGGCGATCATGGGAATAACGACGTCCCCTTCATTCCTATGGGTGAGCCATTCAACCGGAGAGCAGTATCGTAAGGAAATGCCCCGAGAAATGTGGTACAAGGCCTAAACCCCTCCATAGCAGCAAGGGAATCTACTAGGTAGGCGAACCTACCCATTAGAGTAAACTAAAAAGAAGTGAAGGATATATTTGTGAAGAAGAAGTAAAAAGTAGATTGGCCGAGGAGAAAATAGCCTAAGGATAAAGAAACTTACAAAAATAAGGACAAGGGTCACTTCAGAAGCTTCTCAAAAGCTTGAAGATTTAAGAAGTCTTAAGAGTTTGGAGATTTAGGAAGTCTTCAAAGTTCAAAGATTTAGGAAGTCTTCAGAGTTCAAAGATTAGTAAAGTGAAAGAAATGAATCCCCCAGATGCCTTATATAAGAGGCGGAATTGGGTGGGAGTTATCCCGCCCAAAATTTGAGGAGAAATGCCAACCGTAGGATATCCATCTCACCGTAGGACGTGGGGAACAAAGCACCGCCTGGAGCATTCAATGAGACGTCGTGGACTCCGAAGTGCTAGAATTGTTGCGGGGCACGCGAAGTGACACTTTCACATGTGGAAGTCAAAGAAATGTGTGGAATTAATTATCCAAGGTCCAAACCCCACTTTTCTCCTCAAATGAGAGAAAAATGCCGGAGTTTTGAGGGGCAATTATGGGATATAGGAATTGAAATAAGGCATTTACACCACGGGTCATACCCATGGCCGAAGGGGCCACTATTGTGCCGAGGAGGTCACATGCTTGGATACTAAGGCCACATCAGTAGCATGTTACCAGAGGAGGTCATATTGTAGAGAAAGAGTTTCAGGGAGGGGGTTAGCCCTGACATGATTGAAGGAATGGTGGCTGCCACCACATTTAATGCATCCCACCAATCCTCCTGACTGCATTTATGTGGAGAATACCCCTAAACAGTGCTACCTTGGCTGCCCCAACTCATAAGGGGTTTGGGAAGATATCTAATGGGACAAGCACTCAAATAATGGCCTAGACAATCAACAAATGGAGGGCCAAGATCATTTAAAGTGAGTTATATAATATAAGAGACTCTCTAGGGAGAGAGGATCGAAAAATCTGTAGAGAATACACTATAGCAATAAGAACTAAAATTGTATCCAAGTCCAAAATAACTATATTCAAGAATCATTCTCCTCGAACTTCGCCAAGGAAGGATTTCCTTGCTTTGAACTTGTCTTTCTTTGCTTTCTTAATATCTTTGATCCACTGTGTATGTTGCCTAATCCATTGAAGCCTAGCTTTTAAGCCCATTCTCTACAAATTTATTGTGTTGGGCTCTTTGGACCTAGATCCTTCTATCCTTTGGGCTCAAGAACCAAAACGCTGCCTTTACAATAACATTTAAATATAAATAAGCACATTATAGTTAAATTATAAAAAAAAAAAAAAAAAAAAAAAAAGGAGGCCATGCATAGCCTCATCAACCCGAAAATAATATTTCTTACAAATGTTTTCCATAAAGTCGTGGCCTTGTCCATCCTACAATCTGCATCCCTTTATTACTCTCTCCTATCAAAAAAGTCATGCAACTATGGTCCCAACTATGGTTCCAAATAGAATCAAAAAACCATAATCCAAGAAGACTTATACAAGATAAAATTTGGTTCCAAATATGCTGGGTATTGGTTCTAGGATGAATTCATGACTGCTATTATCTATTTAGTGATATAAAAAAATGATTTTTTTTTTAAGTATAAGGACGAAAACAAAAATTCATGCAAACTATAAGGACATATCAAACAATATTTTAGCATATACTTTTATGTTTTAACATGGTAACAGAGTCACATTTCGATAACCGTCACTAGATTTCATGCTGCCACTATCAACCATCGCTTGGCTAAGTTGTTGACCACCTTTGACCGTCATTGGCCGCTATTGTCCAACAACATTCAATCATTGTTTTTACCCAAACATGAAAATTTTCAACTTCATTTTTTTTTCTTTTGTAGATTTCAATTTGCAAGTCTGTTTTCCTATTTGAAGATCCCAAGCCACATAGATAAACCCATCAATCATTCTTTTTTAGGTTTAATTTATGCAAAATTTGTCAACTCTCTCACGTGCTTCATTACAATCACATTTGTGTGAAAAAAGTTCCGTATCGTGCTTCATTACAGGCCACCAATGTGACTGTCCTTTAATCATAGCATCCACTATTTGGCCATTGGTGTGCCCTCTTGTAGGCCTTGTAGCCATCATCATCACTATTTGCTGTCATCTCTAGCATTTTGCACAAGTTATTTTACATTGTGACTAGCCTATTTTACAAATAATCTAGTCACTCATGGTCACATATTCACGAGCTTGGATTTCAATTTCAATGCATCTTCAGGTTTTTTCTTGAGTTTGAGAGATGATGTTGGTTGTAACATACATATTACATTTAGCATAAGTTCATATCCTTGATTTGTTAAAACCAAATAACATTATTTGTCATTGGGTTTACAATGGTGGTGATGGCAATGTTTTTCTAGTTGTTACAGTAGAGATTGGTTGTGGGACTTTTTTTTTGGTTGAAGTTATTATAATGGGTTGTATTCTAAAAATAAAATTTGGAATGTTGAATATATTGTAAAATAGTATGATATAATAAATAAAATTACTTTTTGGATAATAAAATAGTATATTTTTCACAATTTTGAATGTTAATACTATAATAGTGTGTCTCAGAGAAAGAATTAATTAGTACTTGCCCACTAGGTTAATTACTGTACCATGGTCAATGCCAACACATGCGGTAGTCCATTTGTACAAGATAATGTCCATAAATGATCTTTAAAGAAAACCAAATTTTTCAGGGAGGCAAAATTCATGGCCATAGAGAAGCTAACATCGAGTAGTGGAAATGACCGTCCAATTGGGTGAGTTAGTATATCTTTCCAGGGGGAGCAGGAGAGTGTGGGTATAAAACTGTTGGGATAGCAGCTCTATATATTATGTAACTATTTCCAGTCATTTCAACTAGGGGTGTCCACAGGTCGGTTTGGGTCGGGTTTGTGCCCAACCCGAGACCGACCCGCGAGACTCGGGTGGAGAACGTTCTGACCGCAGCCGACCGGCGAGAGAGTCGGATCGGAGCGGTCGGTTTTGCACCGGAAACACGGTCGGTTCGATTGAAACCATCCACGGTGGAAAATCCGGCCAAAATAGTTAATTTCAGGCCAAAATCATTAGATTTGGCGGAGATCTCACCAGATCTAGTGAGATCTCGCTAGATCCGGTGAGATTTCCACCAGATCTGGCTAAGATCTCACTAGATTCGATGACATCTCCCTAAATCCGACCTAAATCTCATAAAAATCTAAGGTATTCTGACCAAAAACTCGCCGAGAAATTCTTATTTCGCCGGATTTCGTTAAGGCTCCGGTAGGACTCGGTTTCTGGGCTTTGCAACCCGCCACCAACCACCGGAGCTCACGGATCGGTCGTGGATGGGTTAGTTCCGATCGGATCTGGTCGGTTGGATCGAGTCCGGTTCTAGCTGGACACCCCTAATTTCAACAACAACCAAAAAACAAAAAAAAAAAAATGGTGAATATAAATTATAGTACTCTTTATTTTCTTTATTTATATGCCCATTGAAACTATGGGCTATACAATGAGAGATAATTCTCTTCTCAATTTTACCAACAAGGCTAGTTGGCATTAATTATTTCCATCAAATCTAAACAAGCATAGGTACTTAAAAGATAAAAGAACACAAATGGTGCTCCTAGGCTCCTAGCAAGTGAGATTATCGCCTGGAGCAACACCAAGTTGGTTACAATATTGAGTGTAGTACTGGACACGGGCTTGGACAGCACCGGAGTTTCCACCATTGCATTCAATGGCACCATTGATGGCTCGAATGGTTGCACCAAAACCTTGGCTTACAACTGGACGAACATTGGTCATCCAAAACCACAAGGCGGTCTTAAAAGAAACAGTCACGTCTGTAGCAACAGTTTCAGGAGAGTTTAATAAGTCAATTCCAATGCTAGTTCCAGCTGCCCCGTAATTGTAATTCCATGTTAGCTGAAGTGGTCCACGGCCAAAGTATTTTTTGTTAGGGTTGCATGGATACTGTGTGTTGCTCTCGTCACAGTAGTCTTGTGAGGCACCATTGATCTCCTCTATGTAGCAAAAATCTGCCCAAAGATAAACATTAATTTTGTACTACCTTTCAGGTTAACTTTTGTATTTAATTGTGTGTGATGTATTATATATTATATTTTTTTAATTAATTAATTATAAAATGTAGAGAATGATGATTTGAACCATAGTTATTCTTTTAAAAGAAATCAAAAAAAAAAATACCACTTCTCTACAAGGATTTTGGTGTATACTATATATTATGCAATTCAATTATAACCTAAATGCAAAATAATTATTATCTAACTTATAACAAAATTATAAAAACATAACCAACAGAATATTATTGTAATTATTATTATAGATTAGATATAGTAATTAGTTACTTAATATGACATTAACTAAATTGGATATTGTGGGTGTTTTGTGGCATGCACCTTATTGTATTTGTCAGCATGCGTATGATATGTAACAAATTAATTAAAATATATGTTAGTATAGAGAAATATCTTACGTCCAGTCTCATGAGTAACATGAGCAAAGAAAGCTGCAATTTCACGCTTGGAATCATCTGCAGAACCGAGATTTCCAAATTGATTATACGAATTGAGCGCATCAAGAAAACCTGCTCTTGTGTAGAAGTTCTTCCCTGCACAGCTTGCATCAGTCTGATTAATTATCCCATTAAAGAAATCTTGGGTCACAATATCAGCTACAGATTGACCCTTCACATATCCAGGCACAAATCCGGCTAGGATTCCGACTAGAACAAGGATTAGTAGATTCTTTTTCACACTAAGTGCAACCATCTTGGGAAGTTTTGTATGTGGACAAAGAATGAAAAAGATAATGTGTGACGAAAAACAAGATTGGGCATTTGATATTTATAGTGCAATATGTGGTGCAAAAACTCTATAGATGGAGTTCTTACTTTCAATTTGATGATGGCGATTTCAAGATGGCGTATATGGTATGGGTCTTGCTGTTCAAATTTGACTTTGTTAACAGGACAAGTACCGGTCATTGTGCTGCTCTAGAATAAGGTAATTGTGCCTTTTTTTCTTTTCTTGTAGAGGCTGCTTATGACTGTTATACCAAAATTCTAATCATTATACAAGTAATGTTATACTGATGTGGAAAATTTTGCAACCAAAATTTCCAAATTGCATCCAAGAGTACTGGTTACTGGTTCAGCAAAAGATTGGTCATTTACATGTTCAATTTTTAAACCAAATGCTAAACTATGGAAAAAAAACTACACGAAATTAAATGTTTTGAACAAGCTATCCTAATCCTTAAGGTGTTGAAAATTTTTCAGTATAGTACATATCTAAGGCTTTCGTCTACTCTAGTCACTAGCCCGCCAAGTTAGTTGGCCTTGTTTGTACGTTAATTAATCAAGTTGCTTAAACATTCATGAACAATTAAGCAAGCCGTATAAAAAATTAATGAGAACTATGAGACTATTTCTTTTACTAGATGAATTTATCTTCTTTTTTGAAATATATTTCTTAATGAATGATTTGTTTAGCACTAGCAATAACCTAAGAGCATTCACATTGGGTCTTGTAAATGTCATATGTTAGTTCAATTTAGCTTCAGAGCTTCAAAACCCCCCATTACCCGGTCTTGCAAAGTGAATGTAGGATGGCATTGTAGCAAACTTGTATAAATTTTTATTATATTTTATTCTCTCTTTTCTCTCTCTATTTATTACTTTGTTGGATTATATTATTTTATTAAGTAATATATATAATTTAATGAGTTGAATAGAAAAATAAAAGTTGGGATGTTGGGTGTATTGTAAAATAGGATGATATAAATGATAAATTAGTTTTTCAGATATGGAAAAAGGGAATTTTTTGCAAAAACCAGATGTGAATGATCTAAGTAGACTTAAGGCTTAAGTATATGGCAAAATCACACCACACGTAGCCAGTGTACACAGTTTTTTCTATAAATTAAACTAGATAAATCTTCCACCACAACCAAAACTAAGATTAATTATAAAATTTAATCCATGACTTAGTCATATTAGTATATATATTACCAGTATCAAGTTGTTAAAATTATAGTTGTCGATCTTTATTAAGTTGAACTGGATCAGTTAATTTAACGGCTTTTGCTTTGATGGTTTCTTATTGCCTTCATGCAGATAACTCCTGCAAACTTCCTTGGACCAAAACATAGTTAAATTTATCTTCTTCTTTTTTTTTTTGAAAAGAATTTATCTTCTTTTTTAATGAATGAATTGAATGAATAATTTGTTTAGCACTAGCATTAAACTAAGTATGCTTAAGGCTGAAGTGTGTGGCAAAATCACACCACATTTAGCCAGTGTAAGCGGCTTTTTCTATAAATTAAACTAGATAAATCTTCTGCCACGATTTGCGCTTCCAAATTAAGGAAGCGATCCGATTTTGCAAGGTCAAGCATATCTGCTTTGACTCCCAATTAGTCCAACTTTCTAGGCTTCTAGCTTTGGAGTCTTGACAACTTGCCAAACCTAAACTCTTTTAATCTAGAAAGCTATTAAACTCCTTTCAGAGAAACATCCCTGGTGATGCACAGACTTAATAAATGCCTATAACTACCATAATTATAAAATTCATGCTTAGACAAATAATAATAATAATAATAATGATACACAAGATGGAAAAATCATATTCAGTTAAATTTTTATATGCATTACACCATAAATTAATGTGAAACTATTTTAGAAACCTCCATCCACTATGTTATTGAGTACTATTTAAGTTAGTTTATATTCATATGCATTCTTTCATAAAGTATTAAACAAGACTCACGTCAAGAACATCATAACTCAATTGATTCACATCTCTAATATTTCCAATGGAGATATTTAGGATTCAAAAATCCTCCTCTACCCTTTGTTGGAACAAGCTAGTAAGGATAAGGGGATAATGATTTTACAAGATATAAATAAAATGCAACATCATATGCACATTTAAATTCCTCAAAATTAACAGCAACAATGATTCCTCTCCTACTTCTATTAATCAATAGATTTAATTCGAATTTTGAAATAATTATAAAAGTTAATTATAAATAACCACATTATAGTTCAGATATAAAAAAAGAAAAAAGAAAGCCATGCATAGCCAATGAGTCCTAAGACTATCACCAGGAGATTTTTACATCAACCGCAAATAATGCCCCTTTCAAAGGTTTTCCATAAAGTCATGCAACCATACCGAAGAATTTTCACATTTCAATTCTCAAAAGTCCCTATTCTTGCTTCTATACTAAGGACATTAGCATTCGGAGATGCCAAAAAAAAAAAAAAAAAAAAACTTATTTTGCATCTTTAAACACTACTTTATCTATTCTACCAACTCATTTTACAATTTACTCTACATCTCAATTTTTATTTTTACATACAATCCAATAAAATAATATAAACTACCTAATAAAATAATAAAAAGTATAATTCTCTCTTTTTCCTCACTCACTTTTTCTCTTCACACACAACCTACACACACAAAAAAAAGACTTTGCGCAAATAATATAATTCTGAAAAAATACTAACATATAACATATTTAATTTTGTACCTATAGTAAGACAAAACACACAAAACAATTGTAATATAAAAAAGTTTCAATGGTGACAAATATCTTGAAGGGATGAGCAGGTTGTCATTTCAAATTTCCCAACATTGGCCCGAATTTGGACTAACATAACACTCCTAATGGAATATCAGTTTTGAATTACTAGTGCATGTAGTAAACTTAAACGTCTGAAGATTTTCGTTTAGCTCAAGTGTACAATGTGAAGTGTCAAGGGAACGGACCAGCACATATCTTGCAAATACAAGCCAAGAAAATAGTAAATAGTGATAATTATGTAACTTAGATAAAGGAAAATGCTCTACTAATTGAGTCAACTATTACTCATAAGGTAATTATTGAGTACTCTTGGATTATCATAAATATGTATTCTCCTCTCTCAGATAATTATGGATCTCACTAATTAAATTTATGATGGGTCACACAATTCATGTCAGTACGCATTTATAGTACTCCTAAAATATTCAATAATTTTCCTTATGATTACTCATAATGTACTAAATTTATTTTTTTCTTAATAAAGTTGCAAGCTAGAGGAAAATCATCTGCTAAATGAGTCAATTGTTGCGCATGATATACTGAATTTATCTTCTTCTTAATAAAGTTGCAAGCTTTTTCTTTTATAAATTTATAAAAAATATATAAAATAATAAAATAAATAAATAAAAAACATCTATCAACGACTAAATTTTTGCTTTGTAACTTATAGTACATTTTGGTAACATGCATTAACCCACGTAATTCACGCGGCGGCAAGACCTTAAATTTTTAAAGTCAGGAGGCCTCTTGACTTTAAACTAGTTTTCAACGACGTAAGTCCTAGAATAGTTATAAAGAAAGTAAGAAAGAAAAAGAACCAAATCATGACTGGTACTACTATTATTTGTTCTAGATTGTTGATAATAGCATTGCTATTTACTAGTATATTATTTATTAAATAATAAAGAAATAAAAAGCAGCCAGGTTGTGGTTGAAAAGTAAAAGGGGTCCTACCAGAGATTTTTGATTTTCCGGTCAATAAAAATTTCATGGAATGTAAAAATGTGAAGGGAAATGAAAGTAAAGAAAGAAAATGACAAATTATGGCAACTCATAAGGGTAATTCACAATTTATATCCTTTAAGACCTAATATCAAGGCGTGCAATGTGTACATTCCCTAATTAAATGGAGAGGAAGCTATAAAAAAAATTTGAAATAAATTAAATTAAATTAAATGGAGAGGATACTTTTTTTTGGGGAGAGGGGGGGTTGGGAGAGAGATATAAAAAGGAATCTAGGAGACCCACCCCAATTTTGTTTAAGGGCTTCCTCAAAGCCCAGTTCTGATGGACCCCAAGCAATCTTCTAGGCCAGACCTGGTCCGAAGGGTGCTCAATCCAAAAGCCACACCTTGCGGCAATCCAACCTCACCTTGCTGATAAAAGTAAATTGTATATCAATTATGTCCAAAAATGGATTAGTGTCAATTATGATTTTTCCTTCCCAATTATGTCCAAAAATGGATTAGTGTCAATTATGATTTTTCCTTCCCTCTTGTTTATTAATAAACAAGAAGGAAAAATCAAATTCAATTAAATTTTTATATGCATTGCACCATAAATTAACGTGAAACTATTTTAGAAGCTACCATCCACTATCTTATTTGAGTACTATTTAAGTTAGTTTATATTCATATGCATTCTTTTATAAATTATTAAACAAGACTCACATCAAGAACATTATAACTCAATTGATTGATATCTCTAATATTTCCAATGGATATATTTAGAATTCAAAAATTCCCCTCTACCCTTTCTTGGAGCAAGCTAGTAAGGATAAGGGAGATAAATGATTTTACATGATATAAATAAAATGCAACATCATATACACATTTAAATTCCTCAAAATTTTACAACAACAAATGATTCCTCTTCTAATTTTATTAATTGATTGATTTAATTCGAATTTTGAAATAATTATAAAAGTTAATTATAAATAACCACATTATAGCTAAAATAAAAATAAAAATAAAAAAACCATGCATAGCCAATGAGTCCTAAGGCTATCTCCAGGAGATTTTTAGTTCATCAACCCCAAATAATGCCTCTTTCAAAGGTTTTCCATAAAGTCATGGCCTTCTTCATCAAGTAATCTACATCCCTCTATTACTCTCTCTCATACCCAAAAAGTCATGCAACCATACTAAAGAATTTCCGCATTTCAATTCTCAAAAGTCCCTATTCCTGCTTCTATACTAAGAGCTTTAGCATCTGGAGATGCCAAAAAAAAAAACATATTTTGCGTCTTCAAACACTAATTTATCTATTATACTAATTCATTTTACAATTCACCCTATATTCCAGTTTTTATTTTTACATACAGCTCAATAAAATAATATAAACTACCTAATAAAATAATAAAAAGTATTATTCTTTCTTTTTTATTTTTCCATTCACTTTTTTACTTCACACACAACCACATTTTTTTTTTTTTTTTTTTTTTTTTTTTTTTTTTTGCAACTTAAGAACAATAAGATTGCGGGGCAAGACCTTGTATTTTGGCCATCCTGACTTTAAAAACTACTTGTCAATGACGTAAAGTCCTAAAATACGTATAAATAAAGAAAGAAAGAAAGAAAAGGAACCAAATCATGACTAGTGCTACTATTATTTATTCTAGATAGTTGATATTAGTTTTACTATTATTTACTACTATATTATGTTTAAATAATAAAGAAATAAAGAACTTTCTCAAAATAAATAAATAAAGTACAGCCAGGTTGTGGTTGAAAAATAAAAGGGATATCTAAGACTTTTCAAGCCCGTTTGGTACATGCATTTAAACAACAGTTTTTAGTTTTTAAACAACATTACACGTATTTTCGCGCATTTTTTCATCCACACATATTTCCAAAAAATACAAACAATGTTACTAGAACAACATTACCAAATGAGCCGTTCATTTTCGGGGTCATAAAAATTTCATGAAAGGAAAAAAGTGAAGGGAAAAGAAAGTAAAGAAAGAAAAGGACAAATTGAGGTAACTCATAACAACCGGTAATTCACAATTTATATCCTTTAAGACCTAATATCAAGACGTGCAATGTGTACATTCCTCAATTAATAGGAGAAGAAGCTATAAACAAAAATAAATTAAACTAGTTGCTAACCCGTGCGATGCACGGGTTTATATCTTCTTCGAGTAGTTTTTGTTATAGATGTGTGAATTCAAGCTAATAGAGCATGTTCTCAGTGTCCATAAATCTGCCAATAAGAAACATTACATACAAATCTCTGCACTGAAATAGATATAAACATGTAATATGATTTTAGCTAATACAAAGTTGGCGGATGAAAGTTGTGTGAGACGTTTATAGATTGAAAGAAAAGAAGAAGAAAGTTGATAGTAAATTTTGAATAGAATAGAACTTCTCTATTTGTGGTCTACTCTCATAAAAAAATAAAAATAATGAGAAAGTTGATATTACATTTTAAGCTTCTCTAACAAACTTATCATTAGCTCACACAGTAGAGAGCACATAATTATATTCCTAACCAAATACTTGCACAAAAACTATAAAATCTTACAAACCTCAAAGTTCATGAATACATTCTACATAAAAATTGACAAGTAAAAATTTTAGTTTAAAAGATTTTTTGTTTTAAATTCAATACTTACAATGGAGGAAGGAGGATGTTCTGACATAAAAAGCAAACAAAAACATACCCTTTAAACTATAGAAACTTATTACCACAAAAACGAATCATAAACATGCACATATTTTTGAAATCAAACTAAAGAATTAAAAAACATAGAATTAGACAAACTCATATGAAAAAAAAAAAAAAAAAAAAAAAAAACACATACCAAGTTCTTTGTAGCTGTAGATTTAGATTCTAATATTTGTAAAACACCACCTTTGGAAGGTTTAGATTTTGATGGTTGTAGAGAACCTTCAATTATCTACTCTCTATATACCAAATTATATGTGACATTAAGTGAGGAATATTATAAAATATCATTGTACCTAAAAGAAAAATTAGATTAAAACATTACTAATTCTCTTACTTGCTAGGTTGTGTTCCTAGGAAACCTGCAAAATCAAAAGGAAAACAAAAACAGAAAAATATGAAGAACCATCAAACAAATGAAAAGAGTTATTAATAACATATTTCATAATTTAAATCAAAATTCAAATCTACATAGATGCGTAATAAAAAAATCATAACCAAATACTTTCACAAAACTGAGCCAACAATACTACTATAACAAAACTGGCTTTGTACGTAATACAACTATAATAGAATTCTCTCTCATATTTTTTATTATTTTTTTAAACCACAGATTAGAAGAGTGTTGGTTTGTATTGTAGAATTCTAATTATAACAAACAATATCAATAATTTTTTTTACGCCCCCTCCAAACAAAATATTAGCTAATGTAGATACAAATTTAGGCAGACGACCTATCAAAAAAATAGGCAGACAAATTGTTATGTTTATGGATTGAAACACATATAGCAAATTTTTTTTTTTTTTTTTTTTTTTTTTTTTTTTTTTTTTTTTTTTTTTGGCTATGCAATGGCCTAATAATTAGAATTATACTATGTTTAAACTACCTCCAAAGTGTCCTCGGAGTAAGGACATCACCAAGACCAAAACTCTATATAGTGGGGGAACGAATAGCAAAGTTTGTTTTTTGGCTGTGCAATGGCCTAATAATTAGAATTATACTATGTTTAAACTACCTCCAAAGTGTCCTTGGAGTAAGGACATCACCACGACCAAAACTCTATATAGTGGGGGAACGAAAATAAAAAGAATTTAAAATAAAAAGAAAAAGAAAATAGTGATGATGTGGAAATTTGTGGGAGCATCAGAAGTTTCGATTTTATATATATATATATATATAGAGAGAGAGAGAGAGAGAGAGAGAGAGAGAGAGAGAGAGATTAAACTAAATGGGGAGGATAAAAAGGGATCTAGGAGGCCCAACCCAATGTCGTTTAAGGGCTTCCTAAAAGCCCAATTTTGATGGACCCCAAGTGATCTTTTAGGCCAAATCTTGTCCAAAGGGTGCTCAATCCAAAAGCCACGCCTATGTGGCAACCCAACCTCACCTTGCTAATGAAAGTAAATTGTATGTCAATTATGTCCAAAAACCGATTAGTATCTTAATTTGATAATAAAAAATAATTATCAAAAACAAATATTATAAATAAAAATTATTCTTAAAAAATTACAAATAAAATAAAATAAAAAAGGTAAGACTATGTCCCAAGCAAAAACATTCATATAAATTTAGTAATGTTGCTTCAAGAATCTTGCTTCAAGAAAATTTAGTAATGTTAGATTGACCGCAAATACTAAAGCTAGCACATGAGCTGGACAATATAATGGGCTTTTATATGCAGGTTTATTCGGCCTATATTTGGATTTAATTCTAATTATGAATAGTTATGTCATATGTGGGTAATTATTTTGTTAAAGTCATATCACATTAATGTCAGTAACTAACTTTTATAAACAGTAACTTACTCTTTGATAGAGTATATGCTCAAGAAAATGAAATAAATAAAAAATAAAATAAATAAATAAAAACTCTTTGATTGAGTTTATATGAAAGAAGTTTATAGAAAACTAACCTTAGAAACAGAGACTCCCTAAACTAGCCTTTTGAACAAATTTGAGTAAATTCAATGAACCAAAATAGGTTACCTAAAACTAGTAAAAAGTATGCAATAAAACGATATTGTATATATACACATATTACACTTTATTTCATTTTAGGCCATATATAATACAAGTACTATTACAGACGCAAGATGAAAGGAAGTCCCCCCAAACTCACAAAGGTAGTAAATTTTTATTGTTTACACAAATAAGTAGGAGGATCTAAAAGTCTAATACCGGTTAACAACATGGTGCTAGTGAACCAATATGCTGTTCTAGCATGTGAGATTATCACCCGGATCAACACCAAATTGGTTACAATATGCGGTGTAATAATCAACTCGGTGTTGGACAGAGTCAAAATTTTCACGACATTCAATGTCACCATTGATGGCATTAATCGTTGCCCCAAACCCTTGGCCTAAGACTGGGTGAACATTGTTCATCCAAAACCACAATGCAGTCTTGAATGAAATAACTGGATCTGTGGACACCGTATCAGGTTGGTTTATTCCATCGAATCCAATGTCATTACCTGCCGCTCTATAAATATTATAATTCCAACTTGGCTGAAGTGGTCCACGGCCATAGTATTTTTCATTAGGGTTGCAAGGATACTGTGTGTTGCTCCAATCACAGTAGTCTTGTAAGGCACCATTGATCTCCTCTATATAGCAAAGTTCTGCACAAAAAACATAGACACTCACTCTTTGACAAAGGAATAAACATGTATATATCTCGTTATTTCTATTTGAATATCGAATTGTTACATTTGTAATCTTTGAGGGAAATTTTAGTATTTATTAAAACAATGGTTTATCAATTAATTAAATTCATCATTTTTTTTATTAATTTGAGCTTTTGAGAAGCAACTATTTAACATGGTATCAGAGGATTAAGGCTATATAGTAATGATTAGAAATTAAAATACAAGCTCAAAAGTGAGCCTCTTCATTCAGTTAGGAGAGAATTTTAATAGGGGTGTACAATGGTCGATCAGGTCAGTGTTGGGATGTTTTTCGACCATATCAACCCGATCTAGAAAACTAACATAATTTTAAACAACACTAGCATGAAGCAATGGGATTCGATCAGCGGTGAATCTTCGTGTGTATGACTAGGGATTTGATCATCAATTCCATGGGGTAAATTTTCTTGATAGATTGACAGAAGTGGATTGTCGTTGACAAGCTCAAATTATGGGGCTCTTTTTTTCACCTATTTGAATGGGCAAAAGGGCAAAGGGATCGAGGGGACGGGAAATATTTGGAGTGGAAAATAAATGGGATAGGACAAAGAGGTGGAAGGATGGATGGTGAGTCGAAGTGATTTCTGTGATTTTCATCACTCTTAGAACTTGTAACCAAATAGAATATTAACTAAACGGTTTTTCAAAAAGCCATTTTGATCAGTTTCTTGATATCGTTGAAAATCACCATATGTCATTCAATTCGACACAATTTTTTTAGGGTCGAAAAATTTGGTCAAATAGTTGAACAACTATAAATTTTAATTTGCAATAATTCACTATAGTTTTTATGAGCGTTTTAAACCCTGAACATCTCTGCTGAAAACATTAGAAGATGTCAGTTGAGTTAGAAGACTCTTGAAAAAAATATTTATTAAACATATTATATGAAAATACATACTAGAGAGTAGAAATTACAATTTGTAAAAAAATTAAATAAACATTGGTCTGGTTCAATATAATTAGCATTAATTTGTATAGATTACAGATATTTGGTATGTATGTGTATATGCACATGGCATAAATATATTATGAGAAAATTATATAATACTTTGAAAGCATAACTAATAATGGTGCATTCCTTCCCCTCAGATAAATAATGTGTCTATCATAAATTTAATGGAGTGATATCGACTTTTATGTGAGATAATGGAATCAGGAAATACGTTATTATTGTAATCCCAAAGTATTGTATAATTATTAGTTATCTATTTATGTGAGAGAGAAATCATACGTCCAATCTCATGTGCAACATTAGCAAAGAATGCTGCAATTTCATGCGTGGAATCATCAACTAAGTTGTCTCCACCAAACTCAGAATACGAGTTAAGAGCTTCAAGAAAGGCCTCTCGCGAGTAGAAGTATTTTCCTGCACAATTTGGGTCTGCTTGGTCAAGAATCCCATTAAAGAATTCGTCAGTCACAATATCAGGTACCGAAACACCATTAGTAGTATAACAGGGGCCCTCTTGGCATCAAGCCCCACAGTAAGCGTCACTGGTGCCACAATAGCCATATTGGCTACAACACAGGCAGAGTCACAGCCACACTCTTGAGCCATTACATTTCGGGACAAAGCTCCAATAAGGACTCCAGCTAGAAAAGGGGTTATCAGATTTTTTTTCTCATATAACAGGTTGCCATTGAGGGAGAGGGAATTATGAAAGGAGAAAGTATTTGACGAGAAAGTAAGATTGAGAGTATGGTATCTACAGTGCAAAAAGTGAGACTACTACCTGTATACAATAGCTTTGTTTGAATTGTATTTGCCATTTGAAGTTAATGACCCAACTACACTTTATACAATTAATTTTTAATTGTTATAATTGACCCTTTAAATTTTATATTAAAAGAAAATCATTAGGCTTCTGCTAAATGCGGAATTAGAAATTTTTTTAAAGAAAAGACAAGCTAAATATACTATTAATTTTCAATTCATATATATATATATACACACACAAACACACTTAAAGTAAGCCTTTGACATTAATTTCTAATTATATTATTTTCATGTATATAAGAAATTTTCATCATGTCCATATTATATGGTTCAAAAAATATATTTCTTTTTTCTTGAAGACCTTCTTTTCTCTTCCTGTGTGTGTTTGTTAAATATACTTAGTATTCTCAAAAGAAAAAACAGTAAGCTAATCCCGTATTGAAAAATGAGTGTAAGTTAAAGAGTTAAGCCCTTTTGGATATACACCACTGTCAGTTTCTTCAAGACCTTCTCTCCTCTCTCCGTGTGTGTGTTAAAAATACTTAGTATTCTAAAAAAAAAAAAAAAAACTCTTTTAAATTATACTAATCATAATTAGAATTCTTTAAATATTTTAAATCAAGTGCTTTTTAACTAAATTAAGGATTGCATATTATAATATACTAATATTTATAGAAAACATAAAATATATACAAATAAATTAAATTTAGATCAAACAAATTACAAATGTCACTTTTATATGAGAAATACATAATAATATTATTATTATTAAATTTTTTATTAAAACAAATTCGTTTATGCATGACAAATTAAAAAATGTCTCAATTTTATATATAGAAAAATCATAGTATATTTTCTTCTAATTGAAAAATAAATAAATAAAAAATCAAGCACGCACTCTTGTATCCCTAACTATCTAAATACAAAGTAAAAATAAAAAAATAAAATAAAAATTTTTTAAAAAAAAAGTTTTACTAAAGAGGTTTATATTAATATTATGGAAGCATGTGATTTAAATGTAGTTAAAATTCATGCTATTTATATGACAAAACTAAGGGAGTCAAAATATACCAAAAATTTTCACCAAAAAAAAAAAAAAATATATATATATATATATACCAATATTTAAGAAGACTTGCAGGACCAAATTTTGATGGAATCAAATCACAATGGGGTTAATTGTTTTTCCCATTAAAACTGTCAGTTTGGATGGGACACTAACAATTTCATCCTAATCAAAAGTTTAGAGGGTCAAATCCACATTAAAAACTTCAATGATTAAATTGTGATAGCACCAAACTGTAAGGGATAAATTGTAATTTTCAAATAAATAAAAAAACTTATCTTGAAATAATTTTTTTTAATGAAGTACACTTTTGTGGCCAAGTTGAAAAGCTTAGAGGGTCAAATCCACATTAAAAACTTCAATGATTAAATTGTGATAGCACCAACTATGAGGGATAAATTGTAATTTTCAAATAAAATTTGTGGGTACTTGCCTTGTCATTAAGCAGTGTTTGTCCGTTTTTGGAAGCCAAACCCTCACGGATTTGTCACGAAGGGATGGGAGTCCAGAATCTTCACCATTTTTGACTTTACACCTTTGTCCCACATCGCCTAAGTAACCCTCTCACTCATGCTTTATATGCAAGGCATATAAAGCATGAGTGAGAGGGTTACTTAGGCGATGTGGGACAAAAGTGTAAAGCCAAAAATGGTGAAGATCTTGGACTCTCACCCCTTCGTGACAAATCCGTGAGGGCTTGGCTCCCCAAAGCGGACAAACACTACTTAATGGCGGGACAAGTACCCACAAAATTTATAAATATAAAAATAAAAATAAAAAAATTATCTTGAAATATTTTTCTTTTGATAAGGTACATTTTTTACCCATAAAAGTTGGCGTTGTTTTCATTTTAGCCATTTTTGTTCAAACTTTTCAACTTGGCTACAAAGTCTGATTCATTTACATATTCGCCCTAATGTTTCAAAATTTTTAGTTTATCCCTTCATATTTGATTCAATTTTATGTTTTGACCCCTTAAGTTTTAAAATTTTTAGTTTCATTAAGGGCTAAAATTGAAAGTGAAAATGAAAATCTTGAAACATAAAAAGCCAAACAGAAAATTGAATAGAACATAATAAGCCAAATTGGAAATTTTGAAGTATAACAGGCCAATATGAATACAAATCAAACATGGGAAAAAATTGAAATGTAAAGAACTAAAATAAAAATAAACTCAAACTTTAGAGGCCAGAAGTATACCTATAGTTAAAAAATTTTAAACAGCACGTAATTCCACGTTTATAGGTGAATTTTGGCTGGCCAATGATAGAAGTGGATTCTGCTCTTAAATAGCTTAACATGTGCATTTTGGCCTAATTTTAGGCCAATTTCATAGATGCGTGTGATGCTTCTTCTTCTTCTTCTTCTTCTTTAAGGTAGGTATATTTTATATTATATTTGACAATATTTCTAGGGTAATAATTTTATCACAAAATTTTACACAACCGTTAAGATGACGAGTTATAAATAGTTTAAAATAAAATAATGTTAATATAGTGAGTCTCAATGAGAGAATAATTTGAAAACTCAACAATTATAAAATTTGTTAAGAAAAATATTGTGTATATAATATTGTTCATCTTTTGGAGTGTTTTTAAACATCAATAAGTGGAGAACCTTCTTCAACAGAAAATAACTCAAAAGAGATAGTAATAATTACTTTGTCTTTCACCAGCTCCATTATTTTATGCTGTCACTAGTACTTCACCTCCTCCCCACTCACCTCCACTACCACCACTTCCTTGCCATTAGTCTCTCCACCAATATCAAGTCATATAGAAACCCAATAAATTGTTTTGAAATTTTTATTTTTAAATTTTATACTCATTTGATGTGCTATGCACATGCTCAGAATCTTTTTTCGTGTTCAATAAACTTTATGCATTTGCCAATCACAAAATATAAACATTATGCATTTTCTAATCACAGATATATACGTATGAGTGTGGAAAAAAAAATCCTTTGAAAGCTATATGATGAAAGGTTACTCAAGTGTTTACTTTTGCCCCCTAGTAGAAAAATACAAAAGATACTCATAGGCCTAAAACTAACACACCCAAATAATAATAATAATAATTAAAAAGAAACCCACTGATACCCATATCACTCTTAGTCCTAAGCTTTGTGAGGTACCATAGGTTTTCACCAATTCTCAATATAAGTCACGGCAATTTTCTTAGTTCCTTTTTTCTTCTTCTTTTTAAGTTCATTTTATTGGATCCCATATTTTATTCAAATATTAATATTAATAAAATATATATAAATAAATATAATATAAATAAAAACTAAAAAATCTATCAAATGTAGTTATATATACCATATTAAAACCCTAAAGTCGTGACTATTTTTTTTTTTTTTCTTATATCTTACTTTCCTGAAATTTCAAACATAAGACTTTTGTTATAAACCTAAATTTTAAATACTTAAAAAAATTAAAAAAAGGAGAGAGAGAAATCTAAGTTGAATTTTGCAGTTTTTTTTTTCCTAAAGAAATCATGGGAATGAGAGTCAGAATGAGTTGTGTACATAATTTTGCAAGTATACTACTATACTCATAACTTTATAGATTAATTTATTCTCTCAATTTATTTTAAAGAATCAAATTAAATGTATAAATTTTATGTATTTAGATTCATCTCTTACTTGCATTATTTGTAATTATGAATTAGATATTTTATTTTAATATTTTAATTATATGAAATATATTCTTGTAGATAATTATGATAATGTAGAAACTTGAGCATAATAATAAGTCTAAAGTGAATTCCAATCGAAAATTGGATCAAGGTATTGTGCACTATTGGGAATGAAAAAATCATGCAACAATTTAAAAATATGAAAAACATGGAGGGCAATTGAGTAAATCAAACTAGGTATGAAAAAATGAATTACATTTTACATGTAAATTAGATATTGTATCAATATTTTTCAAGTTAATTTAATCTTTAATCTTGCCTCCCAAATTGGATTCCTAGCTCCACCACTAGTGATGAGATAACTCCAAAAAATAATACACTCAAACTTTGAAAAAAAAAAAAAAAAAAAAACCTTTTAGCACACTCAAACTTTTATTTGCAGGTAGGGCTGTCTAGATTCATCCGAGTACCCGACCCACCCGAAGAACCAACCAGATCCGACCCGAAATTGGCCATCCTGAAATCGACCGACCCGACTACTCCGACGGGTCGGGTTTCGGTTTTCCTCCCTTAAAACCCGAAAAACCTGAACCAACCGAAAGATTTCCATATTCTGGCCAAAATTTCCAAAATCCAGCAAAAAAAACCAGATTCCAATGATATTTTTCTAGATTCCAGCACTATTTTCCTTAGATCCGGTGAGATTTTGACTGAATCTAGCAAAATCTCATCAAATCCGATGAGATTTTCACCGGATCTGTGTTTTTTCCACCGTTTTCTCGCCGTCCCGAATCCGACCAACCCGCCCGCCACTCGTTGATGTTCTGAACCACCCGACCAGATTACTCTAGCAAGTCGGCGACAGGTGCCTTTTTTCTCCACCCGATTCCAGCGGGTCGATCCCGGGTTGGGCACAAACCCGACCCAGACCAACCCCTGGACAGCCCTATTTGCAGATATATTTCTATACTTTTAATACTTTTAGATTGATTTATTTTGAGGAATCAAATTTTATGTCTAAAGACTAAACTAAGTATTTGAATTAATCTCTTATTTTGATTGTTAGTAACTATGAATTGGTTATTTTTATCTTTTTTATATTAATAATATGTCTAAACTTTAATACAAATTCTTTATTTCCTTTTTGTAAAAATAAAAATAAAATCTTTATTTCCTTTTAAACCTTACATAACACAAGTATTCCAGCAGCAAGATGAAAAGGAAGTCCCCCCTACCCCATCAATAAATAAATAAAACTCTCATCTTGAAATGAAGATTTTTAAATAGAATGTAAATGCGTGTCTGTGGATAATTTTGACTTGTCAATGATAGAATTGGATTCTATTTTGCTCCTAATCTTGTAGTCACCTTTAAGAAATTTTTCATCGTAATTACTTGGTATATATGAGATGAAGATACTACACACTTAAGGTCAAGGACATAGTCAAGTGTTTAAAGAATTCTCAATACTTACATTAGGGGGAAGAAAAAGATAAAATACAATTAATACCCCTAATGTTTAGGTTAATACTAGTCTGGTCCAAGATTTTTCAAAATAAATTTCAACAGTAATATTTTAATGTGGAGGCAAAAAATTGAAGCTTAATTCTTCCCACACCCCATAATGTGATCAAGCACACGACGTAGTCACCATATGCATGTGTGACATGTCTCCTTCCAACACCATAATATGAAAGGTCTTGTTAATGTGTGCTCTAGGGGCATATATTAAGTTATCTATTTTTTGAAACATTTTTTCGGAAATTGAAAAAACTGTTGATACTTTTTCAAATCCCGAAATTTTTTTTTCCAAAAATGGTTAGTTATTGCATGCCCTTAGGGCACACATTAGCAAAATCCTAATATGAAACAAATGTTGTTGTGCCCTTGTTCCATAGACGACATTCATCTCCATGATGATTTATGTAAGGAGTGTGGCAAAGAAACAGAAACTATTGCCCATATTATTTGTGGTTGTGCTAGAGCTAAGGAGGCAGGAATGGGTGTGTCAGTGTGTGATCTGAGATGGTATGATCAGCAAAGTGGTTGTTCAGCTGGCTAGATCATGTTATTATGGTTATGAGAACTCAATATAATTGCAACCAAAATTCAACTATGATAATACTGATCTAAAAACCATAAGTACTTCATTTTTTTTTTCTTTTTTTTTTTTTTTTCCCATACCTCATTTATATCATCAAAATATTTTCTTTAAAGGACTGCATTTATATAAGTTGAAGATGTAACCACATAGCATGGTCAGAACCAAATGTTCCTAGTTGTTACTTGTTAGGACATTATCCCATCTCTAACAAATAAAAATCACATGTATAATGTATTACGCCGACAACCATAGCATCACCCTCTTTGCTAAAATCACTTAAAAATTTTATCAAAGACCTTGTGAACATCAGAACACGGAATATGAACAAAATATCAGTTGGGAATTTTATCAAACACCTCGTAGACATGGAAAATAAGAACAACCCATTAACCAAAAAAAAAATATATATATATATATATATATATCAGTTGGGAATTTTTATCAAAAAGAATTAGGGCCCGTCAGACAGCCATGCGACCATCCCAACCGGGCAAGCCCAAGTTGAGAACGATCATCTACAGATTGATGCCTCAATCAGAGACTTCAACGACCGTTAATCACGCTCTGATCGCATGGCCATGATTCATCCACCGGGTTTAGGTCCTGTCTCCTTAGTGATCAAGGATACAGAGGTACGATCCTATAGAACAGATCCTGTTCAAGTAAGGTCGTGACCAAACAACCTGAAACTATTATTATAAAGTGAAGTCTTGCTAACTATCTAGTCGATATGGGACAAGCTCGCCTGGGTTACAGAACCATACTACTTGCTGATTGACAAAGCTGCCCCTTAACACGATCCCACTTCGTTCTTTGCTGTCTCGACAAGGACAAAAATGCCTCCCAAGTTCTCTGGACCAATAAGGACAGCTTCTTTTTTTGGTTACCCAGGACAGCTCTTAAATCTTAATTACTTAGGTTCCTGTGATAGAATAGAGGGTGAGGTGAGCTTGTGTCCGGTGGCCATTGCCACTGTACACGTTGTAATGCGGACAAATGCCCATATACTAATAGGTTTAATAGCCACTAACCACTAAACACAAGCCAAATCCTAAAATAAAATAGGTCACTCATTAACTAGACTAAAGAAAATAACTCAACTAAAGTAGTAGTTATGTACATTAAATCCAACTTTAATGGTGTTGTAATATCCGATATTGAATTAAGTGTGAGTTTCGCATTTGATTATAAGCTAGCTTTTTGCTTATTTTATATATTATTTGTGGATTTCACACTACTTTTTATCTCAACTTTATTTTAAATAATTTTAGTTTCAAGTTTTTGGAAATAATTAAGTTAGCATTAGCTTTTTATCTCACATTAATACATTATGCAAAGAAGATACTGAAAATAAGTAATTCTCAAACAGACATAAAATATTTCATTAGAAAATATCATTGTAAAAAGATGTGATTTGCTCTAATTATAAAAAGATGTGATTTGCAATTTACACATAGAACATATGCTTGCAAATTATGTGTTGAAAATAAAATTTAGTTATAATCTCAAAATAAAATTGAAGAATTAAGCTTCAATTTTGAAATATGGAAAAATAAATTCTCTATCTCACTTTTTGTATCTCACTTTATGCACATCATTGTTGTATTTGTATGCCATATGTTTGATATTTTTTTCATCTTAAACTTAGGTTATTTGATATTAGTAGCCCGTTGACTTGTAAAAGTATGGGCTTAATCTTTTCAGCCCATTAACTTATAAAGAACCATGGATTTGAGTGCTTTCCCATTCATAGCCAATTCTGTGCAACAAGGGCTCTTATAGGACCTAATGGTTGTTTTGTCAAGGGTTAGAAAGCCCAAGGAGTAGCAATTTAACCCAAATGAGGTTGCCAGTCCTTTAGCCCAAATATGGGTATTTTAGTCCAAAGAAGCGTGGGTTTTATACCAACTTGGTTTTATGGGTCGTCAAGGCCAACTTGAATTGTTTTCTGATCATCTAGCCCGTCTTTTTGTTACACTAATTAATTGGGTTCAAAAAAGGATTAAATAAAGGAGTATTGTTACTTTTAGTATAAAGTCCAATGCACTTTTGTAGTCAATTGGGTCTCTGTGGGCCTCTCATGTACCTTGCTAACTCTTCTTTAAATATAGAATTCAAGTGGGCATTAGTGGACTAATTAATGGCCATTTGGTAGTCAATTGGGCCTTTGCGCCTCCCACACACACACACATACGTGTGTAACTTGCTCCTTCAAACTCTACAAACATGCAAAACTGAAATCATAACTTCAAATTACCTTTTTTTAATGTGAAATTGTCATAATTTTAAATCACGATTTTAATTGTTGCACTCAGTGTATGTACGTAGCAACAAAAATTACCCAAAACTTAATTTATTCGGTTTAACAATAATTTACCAATTGCCTCCACTTTGTGTGGAGGCTGTGGGAGAGTATACATGTGTTGAGAAATTGCAACTTGCAAAGGATTTTTGAATGTCTCTTGGCAGTCCTGCTAAAATTAATCTCTTAGATTGGCTGAGAATTAATTCCTACAACAATTTCTTATGCCAACTGTAGACATCAAAATTTTATGATGCATTCTCAACTGTCTGATTGATCATGATCAAATTAATTTTCAATTGATGATGTGTCAACGGTGGACAATCAACAAATAAAATCAAGTCACATGTCAAGTCTTTGAGTCACCACCACTCACATAAAAAATGAAACATGTCCAAGCCACGTGACAACATCAAATGAAGAAAGCCGCGTGACAACGTTAAAAGAAAAGACTCACATGGAATGCTCTTATTAAATACAAGACCAAAATTAAAGTCAAAATTGAATTTAAATTCAAAAATTGTAATTAACTCTCAATAAATGCTGAGAGAAATTAAATTTTCCAAATTAAGGACCATTGAGTTTCCTTACTGACACTCTGCCAAAATAAAAAGTCATCTCTAAGTCTAAAAGAACACCATTGCTCCCTTAAAAAATTAAGCTCATTCCTACTTCTTCAAATCAAAGTAGGGATTTTCCTTTAATTTAAATTGAGATCAAGCCAACAGCCCTCACATCAAATCAAGTACATTCAACTACTCATTCAACTTGGAGACATTAAGGCATGATTCAAGATCAAACTTCACAGCCCTTCAGATCATAAAGTTTGTTAGAGATCGAATTAGAGTTTATTGTATTCTTTCATTTGTAAAGAGTCACATAGAGGATTGTACTCACATATATACAAATCAATATAAATTGATAATTTGTTACACTATTTCGTGATTGTGTTATTTATCTTTTACGAAAATTGTGTGTACACTAATCTATTCAAATCCCGGGGAGTATGCTGTTTCCTGTGGGTATTTGGAGTTTGTGGCTACACAGGAATATATAGCATTGGTTTCAATCAACTTTTCCTTGTGTAATTGAGTTATAAGAATTCACAAGGGGATTTGGGTGAGTGATTTTTCTAGAGCTATTGGTATAGCTAGCTACTAGTGATGCTGCCGTGCTGCGAAGTTGTGATTGTGAGCTCTTAGAGATAGACTCCATTTGAGTAACCAGTTATAGATTTTAACAGTGGAAGTTGAAATAGATATTAAAGTAGTTATTCAATTCTTTCTCCAAAAAAAAAAAAAAAAAAAAAAAAAAAAAAAAAAAAAGGTAGTTATTCAGTTGGTTTCAAGTTCTACCTACACTAACATAACATTAATTATACTCTCTTCTCTTTTGGTTGATTGCAAGAAATGATAATTTTACATCCTCAAGTAAGAGTTAAGCACTATTTCAGGGTGGCCAACTGAAGAGGGCTAAATTAGATGACGGATCCATCCAAGTGAGGCTGACGATGTTAGATCAACGAACTAACAGTAGATGGATCTCAGAGGTGGACATATCCAATATTCACGGGCGCAAGGTGGACGGATCTCAAAGGTCATGTGGCTTCTACGTGAATTAAGTGATTTCCAAGGAGTCATAAATGGAACCAACTTGCGTCCCACGGCTATCCCTAGTCGATAGAATCCTAATATGGATAGAATCCTAGCATGAGAAGGATTCTGTAATACACGTCCATCAATGATGATCTTCTCCGTAAGGAAACACCTTCCTATGCAAGAAACGGAGGTCGGTTCTACACTACTATAAAAACCCCAAAACCCTTAGGAAACAAGGTACGTATAATTCACACCAGCTTTGACATTCTAGAGTTGTAGAAAGGTTTCCTAATTTGACCTTCGGAGGGTCTTTAGTCGATACCATACCGGTACTCTCCTAGGGTTTCTCTTTGTTGTTGTTTTGCAAGTCTTGTTTCGAGCACATGAATGTTGCGCAGCTTACTAACGATTTTCAACATCATCACCAACAAATTTGCAAGTGCACTAGCAAGGTGAGGAATTAATCTTCAGCATGATTTTTTCTTTTTTGTTTATGAGTTTGAAAAACCTTCCCTATGACGTTCTTTTTCTTTTGAACTTTGACATTATGGGCATGTATTAGATAAGCTTTACTCAAGTTGTGCTTCTTTGTAGCTAATGCATGTCCTTTTCTAACCAAAGAAAATATACATAGAGAGGTTTAATAGCTGACTTCTTTAAACAACAAAATGACAATTCCATAATTTGTGTATATATATATAGTCTTAGGAGCCAAGAGTGATCACTCTAGAAATGAAAGGAAAACACAGGCATTTGAGAAAAATTTGGAACATTTATACTTAATTTGTACTTTTTATTTCCTGTTGGGCCATACATCAAATGATTCAAATCCAAACAATGATTCATAGAAACATCAAGAACTATATGAGCAAATCAAAACAGGGTTATTTTGAAAAGGAAAAAAAAAATTGCTAGTCAACTGTATTAAACTAGCATGTGAGATTATCACCAGGAGAAACACCAAGTTGGTTACAATATTCTGTGTAATACTCAACACGTTTTTGAACTGTTGCAGGGTTTCCACCATCACATTCAAGGGCACCATTAATGGCTCGAATCGTTGCTCCGAACCCTTGACTTACGACTGGCCTAACAGACCTCATCCAATACCACAAGCCAGTCTTAAACGCAATAATTGGATCATTTGCAACGGTTTCAGGAGAGTTCAATCCATCGAACCCAATGCTGTTTCCTGCTGGTCCGTAATTGAAATTCCATGATAGTTGGATTGGTCCACGACCATAGTAACCCTTGTTGGGGTTGCATGGATATTGTGTGTTGGTCTCATCACAGTAGTCCTTAGAGGCACCATCTATCTCCTCTATGTAGCAAAAAACTGCAACAAGAAAATAATATTATTTGTGTTGTATTAGTCAGGGTAATTATATAGTTGAATTCAATTGAAAATCTTAAGTACAACACCCAAGTTTTACCCATATAATATTAGCTTTTGGTTTATGCATGTATTCTAATATTCATTGGTATTTAATGTACGTGATTATAAAAGTAAGAGAAAGCAGAGCAAGATCTTACGTCCAGTTTCATGTGCAACATTGCCAAAGAAAGCTGCAATCTCACGTTTAGAATCATCAACTGATCCAATCCTACCAAAGTTATCAAATGCAGTGAGAGCTTCAAGAAAAGCTGCTCGGGTATAGAAGTTCTTTCCAGCACAACTAGCATCAGCCTGATCAATTATCCCATTGAAGAATTCTTGTGTCACAATATCAGCCACTGAAACATCATTAGGTGGTGGTGAAGCATTGCAAGGACCTTGTTGACACCCTGTGCCACAATAGTCATCGCTAGTGCCACAATAGCCCCATTGGCTACAACATTGGTCTGAAGCACAACCACAATTTTGTGCCTTCGTGTAACTTGGCAAGGACCCAGCTAGGAGTCCCAATAAAAGAAGGGTTAGTAGGTTTTTTTTGGTGATAAGGGCTGCCATTTTTGGAAGAGAGAAATGGATGATGAGGAAATTAGAGTTGGGGGTTGTGGTATTTATAGTGCAAGTTAGAGTTACAAATTAATGTATTTAAAGCAAGTTGTTTGACTTTAAATTTGAACATGAAGTTCTAGATGGGCGTGTTTGGTACGTATTTGAGTGGGACTTCTATCCTTATTTTTTGTATGTGTGGGTGTGTGTGGACTTCGTGTATGGTCATTGGTCAGTAATGATATTTGGTTTCTGTTATTGTCATAAAGGGAGTTTTGCGCGTATATTGATCAAAATTTTCCACGGTCAATTCGGTGGTGCGCCTTCGCGTAGTGGCAACTGCATGTTATATTTTCCCTATTAACAATAAGAGAGAGAGGATCAACCTTAGGACTATGTCACTTGGGTCCATTTAAAATTTTCATCTCTACATTTCAAATTGTATTGAACCAGCCAGAGAAAGAGAGGTGAAGTTCTTTGTGGAACCCTAAAAAGTTCTTTGTGGAACCCCAATAGATTCAAGGGTACGGCACAAGCTACACAACCCAATTTTGCAAGCATTAATGAGAGAGGACCAACCTTAGGACTATGCCACTTGGGTCCATTTAAAATTTTCATCTCTACATTTCAAATTGTATTGAACCGGCCAGATAAAGAGAGGTGAAGTTCTTTGTGGAACCCTAAAAAGTTCTTTGTGGAACCCCAATAGATTCACGGGTACGGCACAAGCTACACAACCCAATTTTGCAAGCATTAACGAAATTAAACTATGAAGGAAAAACAAAAACTTAGTTCATATATGTATATAATTATTTGGCTAACATGCAAAATGCACTCTCTAAGTTTTCTTAGAATTCATTTCAATCTTCTATCTTTGTTTTCGTTCATTTCAAACCTCTAAGTTTCATATTTATTCAATTAAGAACTTTCCATCAATTTATGTTAAAATTTTTTGAAATAAAAAATAAAAAATATTCTTCAATCATTAATTTAATTTTTTTAATTTAAAAAACTTTAAGAAAATTTTAAAAAGTTGAAAAATTAATCACAAATAAAAAAAATTGATGGAAAAACCTTAATTGAATAAACTTGAAAGTTGATTCTCAAAAAAAAAAAAAAAAAAAAAAAAAAAACCTTGAAAGTTAAATGAATGAAATGAACAAAAATAAAGTTAAAGGACTAAAATGAATTTTGGTGAAACATAGATGGCGAGTTTTGCATTTTTGCCTAAATAATATTTCCACCTAAATTAATTTGTATGAGAGAGAGATCCAAATGTTTAACATCAGAATTTGCTTTGGAAGAAAAAAATAAAATAAAATAGAATCTAGATTTGTTTGGAGAGAGAAAAGGTGGAATTCGGATATTGCCCTCTAAAATTTAATAATAAAAAAATAATAATGGAATTTGGAACCCCAAAAACTTAATTTATTTGTAATTGACAATATTTTCTCAATGCTACGTCCACAACATTTTCACAATAAATTCTTCTAAGTGGCAGGTTGTTGTTAGTTTTAATTTAAACTCATCACTAAAAAAAAATTTTCCTATCATGTAAGATTTATTGTAAAAATGTTATGAACATAACATTTTCCTTTCCCAATTACCTATCTTTTTATGTTAGTCTTGCTCAGAAAGTTCAATATTTTAGGGAATGAGATTCAATGCACTACCTTTCAAATAAACAATCTATTTTTAGCATCTCTAATTTAAACTTAAATAAATCTAATAAAAATTTGAGTATAAACTTTTTAAATAAGTAAAAAGTATATATTTAATGAAGGATATTGATATATATTTAATGACCTTTTTAAATCAAAAATCATATACATGAAATATAGAATCAAGGAAAAGCAATTGAGATAATAATAATAATAAATAAATAAATAAAATATCAACAACTATCAAGAAAAAAGAGGGAGAAAATGTCAATCGCCAGTCATGTATTCACAAATTGACTAGATTACGTTGACCTGCCCACCCTCATTAAGTACGGGTATTTCACAACGTCAAGCTTAGGCATAATGATTTGACTCTAACAAAACGGCGGACAGTTCAAAACTTTATGGAACAGTTCTGTTCTCATTGAAATTTATAATCTAGAAAATCTATCATTTTCTGTAATTATCTGTAGATTCTTATATAGGTGTAAGAATTGATATTGGTTGGAATTTTGATAGAGATCCACATAATGAAAGTGTAATATTTCGTGTATGATTATGAAACCCTTGCTAGTAATGAACCAATGAGCAATGAGAATATTGAGAAATAACTCAAGTAAGATTTTTTTTTTTTTTTTAATGAATAATTTCACGCATGTGATCATTGACCCAACCCACTTGAACTCGTAATATTCAAGGTGTGGGGCACCATTAAATGCATTAAAGCTATCAATGTCGTAGTATAGCATTTTTTTACAAAACACACAATTTGAACCAAATAACTTTTAGACACATAGATGTGATTTAGTCCAAAACTCCTACCAACGCACCATGCCCCCAGAGGTAGTAACTCAAGTAAGTTAATAGAATTGTAGAAATATCCTTATATAGTTGTACAAATAAATCAAAATTTTCTGAACAATTCAAGTTTTAGGAAAGAAAAATTAGGAAAATATACCCTTTTCTATTTATTTACTTTTTTTTAAGGAGACAAAATTAAGCACTTTTTTTTAATGTAAATACAATAGCATTTTAGCTTATGGTATCCACTCCATGATAATTACTCTTTATCATCAACAACAGTTGATTTTTGGTGTAAGTGTGGTTTGAATTTTGAAGTATAAGTCTCATTTCTCTTATTCAAAAATAAAAAATAAATTGTCAATTTTCTAGATTGCAAGTCTAGAACCCACTATTAAGCCTCCGTTGAAACTTGACCTATTTTAAAAGTAAATTCAAAGAACATGCTCCAGTGCTATACTTCATATAGATGCAATAAGCTTCCTTTGAAGCTTGACTTATTTTAAAAGTAAACTCATTCATGAATATGCTCCAATGCTATACTTCATATAGATACAATTAGCTTCCTTTGAAGCTTAATTTATTTTGAAAGTAAACTCATTCATGAACATGCTCCAGTGCAATAGTTCATATAGATGCAATTAACCATATATAGATACAAGGTTGATAGATGTTGTCGAGTTTATAGCAAAATATTTTATTTGATAAATATGATATTACATAGAAGAATAAACAATAAATTAGTGCATTAGTGAAATGACTGACTACCTTAACAAGAAGTTAAATAGAAAACGATGAAAATTTCCAGTTGAAATTCAATAATACATTCATGATGTTTAGTCGTGAATCGAAGAAACAATCAAACAAGCTCTTGAACTAGCTTGAGTTTGTCTTTATAAACTGAACCAAATTTGAACACTTCTAACTGGGTGCCAAAGTCGAGCTGGGACTATACTCGAATTGAAAGATTGAACAAACCAAGTCCAATCTTTTTAATTCTTGACGACTTACTCAACTTGATTGCAGCACTAACTTATTCTAACAAAACATTTAATACATGCTTGACAGCCTTGACTTGATCTTAGTGCAACCTAACTTCATCTAATAATACAAACTGTACAAAACAATTTGTGATTCCTGAAAGTGCTATTATAGGATATAAGTTTAACACTATTATTTTAATCAAATAGCTAAAAATATAGATCTATTGATGTTTGGTATATTGTACAAAATGAGAAGATAAAATAAATAAAGTAACTTTTTGTAAAACTATATTGCTAAATTTATGACTCTACCAATATGAATGCTCTTACTATGCTAAAAGTAGAAGCTTATCAAATGAGCTGAGTTATAACTTATAGTATAATTTGACTTGAAAAAATATTTTGTTTATATCATTTATATATTTAGTAAATAAAGTAAAAAACCAAACTCACCAAAATTTTGATACAATTATTAAAAAAAATCCCTAACTCAACATTATAATGTGTTTATTATAACGTGTTTATGAACAAGTTCAAGTATAGCTAGATTAAAGTATATATAACATTATTTGTGTGGCTGCAAGAATATGACTATATAAACTTAGATTGAATTGTTTGAGATCAAATTATTATTTGTAATTTATTATGAAATATAAGTATTAACTTTTAATGACACATGGTTAATCTAAAATTTATAAGTTCATTAACAAAAATTGGTTTATCTAATTAATTCAAATAATCTAATTTCATCTATAATTCTTTACTAATGGTTAGCATAGATTTGTGAAATTATTAATTAAAAAAAAAAACCATAAAAGCTTGTTTTACAAGACAATTAACATGTAATTTCATTTCGTGATAAGCTCAAACTCAACTTGTCTACAGCCCTATTAAATAATATAATAAGAATATCTATATCTTCCATTCAAAAAAAAATATAATGTAATAAGAATAGCTTTCCTAGATTCACAACCGTTGTAAAATATCCACGTTTCTCCCTGTCATCAGAGTACTGCATAGTCTGCATGCACCTCCTCCTCAAGCATTGACCCATCTTGGGGCTCATATGATCCATTTTTTACTCTCTCTGCTTCCAAAACCACAGTGTTGATCATAATTCCTCCTCTTGTTTGCTTTTCTCATTTTCATATCCTGATGCCCTCCCACTCCTCCCAATTAAAAATGGTTCTGGCGAGGAATTATCATGATGCATTTCTAGACCTTGATAAGATCGAGCTGCAAAAAACTCCGGTCCAGATTTAGCTGTTCCTTTGATTACAGACTTTGGATTGTCACGCAATTGCAGAACCTTATCTGTTGCATTGGCTAAAGCAAGAGTCCCCTCATTGTCTTCCCCACCATTCTCTTCTGTAAGTAAATAACTAATAAATTCAGATTCCATGAAATATGGTAAATATCCAAAAAAAGATTCGTTCAACTTATCAACTTCGTAGGTCAATTCAACAATTCAAAGTCTTAGATTGCTGTATACCAAAAACAAAAAAACTATGGATGATAATGAACACACAAATGACACTTTAAATAATATATATATTCTTAGTAAATTGAAGTAGCGTTCAACACATACCATTTGGTAGAACGGGATTCCTGTAGAAAATCATAGCTTTTTGACTATATTTCATTTTTATTTATTTATGTTGTATAAATCATCTCAACAGAAAAATATGCACATTTCGCTCAATAACAGTAACACCTAAAATTTCAATTGAGTGAATTGAAATTTCTATCAAAGTAATAAGTTCATACACTGACATTCTATTTGATTGACATTTACACATCCATGTATATTTCACCTGAAGTGTAACTTACCATTTTTAAGCAATTTTCCATTGAGGGAAACATAAAATCATAGAATCAAGCAATTAGACTAGATCCCTTTTTTTTTTTTTTTTTTTTATAAAAACTTCTATTTGACATTCACTGTAAATGATATCATACTCGTTACAACAAACCAAACCAAAGGAGAGAGATAACTACCTTGCAAATCAAAATCTTCTACATATCCACCATGGAAAAAGGAAAACCGTGCTTCTGACCCATTTCTCACTTCCACTGGACATGAATTGATCAAATCCCGGAATTCCATTACATATTCTCCTGTCCACTGACTTCCTCTGAATCATAGAAATTTTAATATTTTAAGAATTAAGGGTAAAGAGAGAAGGGGAAGGGGGGGGGGGGGGGGAGAGAGAGAGAGAGAGTGGCATCTAACTCTAGAAATAAACTAACTAAAAAACGTTTTTTTTCTTCTTTTTTTTTTTATAAGTATAAACTAATTAAAAAACATGAACACTAATACACAATGTTTCCCCATAGCCCATATATTACCATTCCTAATTGTTTTGGTTCTATACAAATATCCAACCACAAGAATTTACTGACATTTCTATTGTTTCATCACTAGACACTCTACTCTAAATCATATATCAAGAACGCATTTAGATAGCCTGATATGTGAACTATGTAAGTTGATTGAGAAGATAAAAGACAAGTTCAAAACTATCACTAAGGCAATGGAGGACAACTTTAGAAGATCATAAAATCAAAATGAAATATATAGAAATAAAATGATTAATGATACTCAGAAGCATCAGTAGAGAGCCTAAAATCAGCTAATCTCAACTTCAGTTCAAGCAAAAAGAAATATGAGGGTGACAAAACGTGAAAGCTGATTGGGATAGGCATTATTCTATCAATAATACCAAACTAATTAACTTAGAAGAAAAAGGGGTTTGGAATCTACTAGAAAATGGAGGAACTTTATCGAGGACTATTAATAGAGAAGTTCTCCTATTATCCATAGGAAAAAGGAAATATAAATTTACTCCTTTTTTTTTTTAATTCTTTTGATAAATAATAAACATTTTATTGTAATAGGATGTACTTCATGCACCTTGGATGAGTATGCAAATTACCTAAAAGAACTTTAAATTATACTTGTAAATTGACTAAGACAACATTAATCAACTCAAAATGTCTCCTAAAAACATTAAAAAAAAATTAAAAACCAGAAATCAGGATTCAGTTCAACAACAAAAAATGTCTCCTAAAATCATGTTTCCTTCAAATATAAGCTGTCGGCATGCCTTATTTACAATACACTGTGGGGCCCACAAATCATTGTTTGTTATTGGTAAGTTACAAACACATCCAGCAGGTCTTGAACCCACAACCTCACATTCCACCTTGCTCTTACAAGGTATAAAGGTGTCATTTGAGCTAGAAATCATGCCAAGTTTATTACAAGAGGAGTTGCCATTTATACTAGGAAAAGTAAGATGCTCTATATACTTGTACAGAATCACAATGTAAGACTTCTCCAATGCAAGAAATTCATTTATTGAGCCACTCCCTGGCCTTGCATTGGAGAAGAATGACCAATGAGATTCTGTACAAAGTACATAGAGCATCTAGCTCTTCCTAGTTAAAGCAATCAACTGATTAGATGCAGACCTCCAAATTAATACCTTAAAACAGATGCATCTTACATGAGAAACATGAAGGCAAAGTCAAGCAGTTAATTAGAGTATTAGGGCAACTGAGGTTATTGTCATCCTTTGCATGATGGCCTGTTTTCCGAATGGTCATTGTGTCCTGAATATTAATTCAAACCAGATTTGAACTATTCAGCTTTCACAATTTACATATTACAAAGTTTTAATCTCTACAGCAAGGACAAATAATTACACCCAAAAAAAAAAAAGCATTTTATTTTGATATAATTCATAAAAGACTGACACAGCCCATAACTTAACCCAATAAAGTAAGAGGTAATTATTTTAGTTCATTCATTCAGAATCATTAGATACAGACATAACTACAAAGCATTTTCCACACAATACCTGTTGAAAGCTAGCACAGCTTCAAATGGAGTAATAACCGGAGATAAGTATTCTTTGCTCTCCAGAAGAGCAGTTTGGGCACAGGAGACAAAAATGAAAACATCACACTGCCACAAATGGAAACTTTGTTAACAAAACTATTATATTCCAACTTCCATAACAAACAAGCAGGCAGAAATCAACTTGCACCTATTAAATTTCACCTCAGGAAAGTTGGCAAGTTTAGCAGGGTTTGGCTTTCCCATAACAAGAGTATAGGCCTTTTTCCCTGCTGCTGTGATCAGCTCTTTCATCTGATGAATCATACGTAGGTAACCAGCTGCATCAACAGTTGCAGGATGAATAATTACAGTGGTAGATATGCATGAATCTCAACATTATTGAATTTTCACCATACTATGACAAATTATGTTATAACAATATAAGAAAAATAATACAACGAAAAGAATTTTATTTTTTATGTCCTAAACTACCAGACCAATAAGATTGTCATGCTTAAATGGAAAATGGAATATTGATGGATCTTACCAAATTTTTTAATTTCAAGTTCTCTAGATTAATTAAGAACCAGTTCACCAAACAAGGAGTTAAGGGTTCAAATATAGCAAACAACCATGTACACACACACAATGACATGAAATCATCCCAGAACAGAAATCAATGTCAATCTGACAACCCAATCAATATAACAGTATCAGAATTGATCAATTGATAAAAATTAAGAAACCATATAAATCAATAATGAAGAAATGAAAAGAAGTCTAACAACAACTTAGTTCATCAAAGATCAACTTTATTAGCCTTTAGGCATAAAATACATGATTGAATAAAGGAAAATGTGTTTACAATTCATGAAACATGCTTAGAACGAAAAAAATCTGAGTTAGCAAACTGTACACAACAAACACTCATACAAACCTATCTCGCTCAATCCCACAAAGGAACTCACCTACACCAAGAGTTCCCACCAAAATGCCAATGATATTGGCATCCTTTGCTTTTTCCACCAGATAATATCTGCATGCATCATTCAAACAGTAAATCAAAAACAAAAAAAAAGTGCACAACATAAATTGAACAATAGGTACAAGTGAATTAATAAAACTTTAAGGAGAAAAGGAGATTAAAGTGATAAAGGGAGGGGGGAGTGGTGCGTAACAATTGCATTGCATATCATACCGGCGCTTAAGAATTCTTTTCTGTTGAGATACATCCGTCACCAAACAATTCTCTGTTGCGTCATATCTGACTAAAACAAACATCACCAAACATAAAGCAATGATTAATTATGAAAAATAGAAAACAATAAACATAACTGACAATATGCTAACACATGCTGGAAGCTACACAGAAAATGGAAAATCAACATATAAACACTCAAAGTATCTCCACAAGTGATTGTTTGATATTGCTATTAATTTCTCTAACTAATGAATTTTCAATTATAAGAAAAGCAACAACAATGATGGGAAATACTTAAGACATATGCCGGATGCAGAGAGTGGGAAAAATATGTGCAATTATACAGCTTGAATTCACAAGAAAACACTTGATGACCAGTAGTGGAAAGGAAACAGGTTAAGTTTCAAATACACGCACGAGCATTGTAACAGTACTTCAAGGGTATGTACAAATGTTTAAGTATACCACATATGAGCAAGCTGCAAGCCATAATAAATTATGGATGAATGTGCATGTATACCAAATAAGTGCAGCACGTCACAAATAGTGAAAAGGAAAAACTTTATTTTAGCGACACTAATAGGCTCATAAAAAATTAATCATGATGCTAGTAAAAAGAACGACAAAAATATCTCCACCCTCAAAAATTTGTCAACCATATGGATGGAGCAACATGCTGGGATCTGAGGTATACAAACACACAAATACATTGTGAATATCAGGAAATTATCATTAGGAACATAGAACACACATCACAACAAACACACACGTAGTGAGGGACATAACAATTTATCTACCTATATCACAGCCATTAAATGTCATCACAACATTTGCAAATGCCGAATTGTCAGAACCAATCCAAAATAGCAAGTAGTCCTCCATTCTTTGTCCGTCAGGTATACTCCAGGTCAAGCCTCCAATACTATAGCTATTAGCTGATGTTGTCCCACAAGTGCTATTATCAGTACAGTAACTAGCTGGTCCCACAAGCCCATTGGAGTTGTTATGATCATCAGATGGATTCATAACAGAACACTTAACATCAGCAAAATGGATTTCTGATTTAGATTTGGACTGAGATAACGTTGATGCCTCTTCCAGTGCTTCTCTAATATGCTTTATTGAATGTGCATATTCCAGCCCATAAAGGACCTGCATTTGGGAAGTTAAACAAAAAAAATTTAAAACAAATTTATGCAATAGGTCTTCCAGGAAATAAGAAAAATCAAAATAATAAGTTCTTAAAAAATAAAGAAAAAATTATGGGATGTAAGTAGAACACTCATTATAAAAGTACTGAAAAATTCAGAACAACCACCCCAAATGTTAATGACAAATAATGCGATATCTTATCAAAATCGTGGCCTCCTTAGCCTAATAATCCAGTTGATAGTATATTGCAAACAAACCATGTTTGTTGATCTCTATATTTTAAGAGGCACACAGTTAAATCATCAACATCTGCAGCATATCATTTCAATACTCACTGGTAAAAACAAAGCACGTGTAAAATAATGCATCAAAGGTGCCAGCTAGCATGCGAGTAAATTTTCCTTTGTGTTGTAACAAAGACCTAGGATTGTTTTCCACATACGAATTGACCATTTTCCCAAGTATGTCAATCCTTTAAAATGTCCGTCATAAGTTCAAACAAAGAATGCATACCAGCAACAATATTCATAAACACTTCACCAAACCTTTACACTAATTAATCCCATACAGTAGCCACTATTTAGTTGACTTGAACCTTTCTTTCTATGCAAAAACAAATTGTTTCAACAAGAATACCATTAGACTGGCCTGCTCTTCCCAGTATCAAATGCAGCTATATGTATCTGAAGTGTGCAAAATATTATGAACCATATGAAATTAAATAGTGAGATAAACATTTATGGTTTTCTTTCAAATTTTGATGAGTAAAAAAGGTAAACTTAGAAAGATAATAAAGCAAACATTAGGCACACATTGTCAACTCTGAAATCCATTTATTGCAATGAAAAGGCAAACATTTCAAATTAATTTCTATACCACAACACGTTTGCCATTGGTCAAAGCATAATTCGAAAGATCTTCAACACAATTGGACACACTAATGGAAGCCTTTCCAAAAACAAAGAATGCTGGAAGTGTTGTTGTCCTGCAAACAGAAAAAAGGCCTTCAATAGCATGGCATGTGAAGTATTTTAACAGCAAAGAAAACTACATTACTAAGCCAACTTTGCAGAATTCCAAAATTCAATGAAAAAATATTAAGAGAGAAAACCTAAGTTCAAATCCCTAACCATAATTAACATTGCCAACGAACATAAACAAATAAATCTAGATCATATCTTACTCCCTTAACACCATAGACCTTAAAGCCTAACCCTGCCGCAAAGGATTCAATGGCCTTCACTAGTCTCAAGTTCATTGATTCATTACATCTAACTTTCATTGATTAAGGTCCCCAGCAATTTCTCATTATCAATATTACATCCTACCACTTTATTTCCTGGCTTTAATTCCTTCTCTTCCTGATTTAAACTCTTTGCAACTCAAACTATCAGTAAAAATTGTTTTTGATGTTTTAGATTTAGCACATGAATTTTTTTTTTAGGTGATTTTTTGGCTGCAAGAGGAGGGGGAGGGGTTTGAAACATGAAAATTGTTTGACAATTAAATGATGGTGCTGGATGCTGGCAGGCAGGAAATAATCCGGAACACATGTTTTAAGAAGACAAGAGTTGGCCAGAGGACACAAGGAAAAGATTATCAAGAATGGCAAGACATGAATCTCAATTTCACAGTTCTGAAATAGGTGGGCCTCAGTAGCAAGACTTTCTTCAATCCAATCATCATAAACTCCCTAATGCAAGTTTAAATTAAGGTGCCAAAAATGCCAATACTAAGGATAGCATGTTTCTGCAAGATTTTTACTCACAAGATTTTTCTCTAATAAGAAAAATGCAAAAATGTAATTAAATTTTGTTTCCCTGAACTAATTGAGACCCATGACCTCAACCTCCATCTTGCTCTTACAAGGGGAGGAGCAACTATTTGAGTTAGTACTCATTGACTACTTTTTCATTGTAGTTGAGATGCAAACATTCAAAATAAATAATCATACATTATCAGCAATTTCAGTGATGAATGTTTATTTTAGATTCCTGTTACTCAAGCTTTGCGTAAAAGATATGGAATATGCATGATTCTTTTCCCGTTTACATTAATATCTTACACACAGCCTCAGAAATTTGCAAATAGATTACCCAAATTTGTTAACAAGTACTCACGGGCTGAGACACGTATGTCCATAATGTACAACACACTCAGCATCGGCATGCAATGCTCCAACCTCATCTACGCAGCAACTACCAAATGTTGTGTCTGCCATCACAAATAATCTAACATCTTTGTTGTTGTCTCCACTGTTTTCAGTACTGCATTTTCTCAGCAACTGAAGTTGTTCACGCAGAGCTCTCACCACTCGCGTGGAATCCTTCAATAAATCATCTGGAAACTGAAATTCAAACAAAATGCAGTTGGATTTCGACTAATGAGCATTGAAAGTCAGCCCTAAACCTCTCTCTTTGGCCACTGATAGAAATTTAGGAATAGAATTTGAAAGTAATTTCCGAATGAAAAATTGAAGAAATTCACTGAAACTAGTAAATTAATCACATTCAAAATTCACTCTTTCAGTTACAGCAATTTTTTTCTTTTCCTTTTCTTCAGTTTCTCAGCAAACAAACAGAGAATGAAGAAACAGAATTTCAATAATCTCTTCGAAATCAACTGAAGCAAGTAAACTAATCACATTTAAATTTCACTCACACAGTCCCTTTATTCCTTTTCCTTCATTTTCTCAGGAAACAAACAGAGAATAAGGAAATAAAATTTCCAGAATCTCTCCAGAAACTTTGAAGAAAGCAACCGAAACTAGCAAACTAATCAAACTTAAATTCTCACTGACACACACTAACTTTCTATTTTCCTTTCCTTCAGTTTCTCAGCAACCAATCAGAGAATAAAGACACCGAATTTCTGCAATCTCTCTAAAAGCTTCTGTTATTAATTTTTTTTTTTTCCTTTTGTTGAGTAAATTGTTTCCAATTCCATTAACACAAAAGAAAATTATATTTTCCTTTTGGTTTTCTCGGAAACCAAACAGAGGATTAAAAAACGAGAGATAATTTCTAGGGTTTAAGGAAGTTTCTTTTTTTTTTTTTTTGGGTAGTTTATTCAGCGTTACCTGTAAAGCGACTCTGGTGAAGTTGCGGGAGTAGATGAAATCGGCAGTGGGGACAATTTCGTAATTAGATTCCAAGTCCATGGCCGAAGATCAAGTTGAGCTAGCTGCTGCCTCTGCTAGGAGAGAATTGTTTCTAATGTATACATGCAGGAGATGAACATGGCGCCAGGAGAGATTGATTCGCTTGGGCTTCCGGTTCTCGGCCCAAACTTTTGGGCCCTCTTTGTTCTTTTTTCACAGGGTATTTGGTATAAAATAGAAGCCCAAAATTTAAATTTAAATACAAGATCAAAGAGTGAGAGGCCCAAACGCTCTGTTTGTTTAAATTAAATTATATCGAGTTGAATTCTGCTGGACTGGTTCATGGTCTGTAGACTGTAGAGTTAGTATTGAATACTGTTATGGTGTTGGTGGTGAAGGTCGAAACTGGAGTGGAATGATTGAAGTAGTTTGACTTAAGGGTGGGAGTCAAAACTCAAAGGGATTTTAACTTTTTTCCCTTCCGTCTTCTCTTATCTTACCAAGGCAGTAGGAATAAACATTGTTCCAAAGGCTACATGTATTGGAATTATGCCAAAGTGATGATTTTGCTAAGTTCATCACGCAGAATAGCAGCTGAACTCTGCCACTTCCACCTCTAATCTGGGGAAATCGGGGTTTGGGTTTAATATAAAAGGGCTAAAGACAAGTACAGTTTGCTAGTGGGAATTGTCCGGAATAAAATTAAGAGTTTAATTGACTTATAATTTGTTCACAGATCTGATTTAATGTAATCTTTAGATTGATGAGAGAGAGAAAGATTAAAGTGGCAAGTCAGAGTAATAGAGAGGATGGTAAGGAAATCATATCATACCCTGAGCAGTCAATTCTTAATAATCTATCTACCATATACAGTCAGTTACCTTGGAGGTTTATTGGACCAAATGGTCTTATTGAATTGAACAGGGGCCAAAAGACTAGTTTTGGGGTACAGTTGTGCATAATTCTTCTCTAACCAGCTCATTGCTACAGCATCAATTGAGCTTAACCATTCATTTTTTATAAGTATAGAATTTTATCCAGCCAACTCCAATTTCTTATTGTTATACCACTCAAATAAAAAATGTGGCTGGAATTATGATGATGCAAGGATCCAACAGTTAATGGTCATTTTGTGGTCATTTTGTGGTCATTGTTTTAATTGTATGATGCAACCTATTGCTAGCCTGAATGTTACACATTTTTGCCTAAATCAATGAATATATATATATATATATATATATATTCATTGAAAGGTTAATTAGTGATATGCTTAATATAATTGTGTGCTTGTCTCCTTGTTTTGATCAATTGCTTATTGCACAAAATTCTGTGCACTAGCTAATTACACATTTCCTCCAAAGCTTTCTACCACAAAAGAACAGCTTTCTACAACAAAAGAAGTTTACAAGATGATTTACAAACTTCAGGTTTTTAACCATCGGTGATGTCTCAGTACAATTTATCATAGTATCTCTTAAACGATCATGATCAATGTTATTCATTATTTTGAACTTGTGTAAGTAGATTCAACCTTTTTAGCCATTGGTGATGTCTCAGTACAATTTTAAATTTTTACCAGTTTTTTCATTTCCATTTTACGTTGTACCAAACGCTAGAAAATATTTTACACAACATTTTCATATACACTGCCAAACACTGTAAAATGAAAATATTTCCAACAAATATTTTACATGTAAAATATTTTACCTTTGCAAATATTTTACATTGAAACAAACGGAGCATAGGGACAAATTATAATAAGGTCAAAATAATAAAAACTAAATTCTTGAAGAATATACAAATCTCATTTTAATTAAATAAAATAAAGTGTTATAAAAATAAGTTTTTTCTTTTATAATTCAATAATTGAGAGATAGGAAGATTTGAAAATCTTTTAGATATCTCTATTAAAAAAATTAGGAGATGTCAATCAGTTGAATTACAAAACTTTAACATAAAAAGAAGCGTTAAAAGTCTCATGTTGTAATTTTTTTTTTAAAGTAAAGTCTCATATTGTAGTTAACTCTTATTTAAAACAAACGGAGCGTAGGGATAAATTATAATAAGGTCAAAATAATAAAAACTAAATTCTTGAAAAATATACAAATCTCATTTTAATTAAACAAAATAAAGTATTATAAAAATAAGTTTTTTCTTTTATAATTCAATAATTGAGAGATAGGAAGATTTGAAAATATTTTAGATATCTCTCTTAAAAAAATTAGGAGGTGTCAATCAGTTAAATTACAAAACTTTAACATAAAAAGAAGCGTTAAAAGTCTCATGTTATAATTTTTTTAAAAATAAAGTCTCATATTGTAGTTAACTCTTATTTAAAACGAAGTTTCATGTTATAGTTAACTCAATTTCATGTTATAGTTAACTCTTACTTTATAAATAAAATGATATTTTAACCATAAATATTACATATTAAAAACGAACAAAGAAATTAACAGATTCTACAATTCTAATATTTTGGAATTTTGGAAGAAGAAGTTAAACCTATTCCTTTATAAATAACACACTCCTTCTTAAAAGGAAAATAAATAAATAAATAATACACATTCAAGTATTATAAATAATTGAAACGATATATTTTCTCCAAAATTAGTTTTAAAATAAATAAATTGTTAAATATCTCTCTATTTCGCATGGGCGGCTTGTAAGCCATCCACCCTAACTCTCTAGGGTAGGCAAGAGCTATTCATTGAGGGTGGAAGTTCAGTCATTCAATTAAGGCATTGTCACTTCGGTCTCTACCATTTTCTTCCATAAATAGGTACTTCAAGAGACATTGTAACATATAGATTGAAACGAAAAAAACACTGAAAGATAAATAACAAAGACATATATATATATATATATATATATTCAGTGTTATAAATAATATAACATGGTGAATAACCACTAAAAAGGAAATAATTCAAATATAATCTTAACTTCAAATTTTTTTTTCTTGTCTTTATATTTCTTTTAGGGTAGATTTCATTCTTCTACTTGGACTAATACCAGGCAAGTCTAAGGCATTTCAAAACTGACCAATTTGATCCCTAAGAGAGAAAAGAAAACTAACTAATGGGCCTAATAGTGTTTATTGTTTATGGACTAAGTTGGGTTTAAAGACCAAATTTGTCAATTTTAAAATATTTAAAACTCAGTTGGCATTAACCCAAACCTCACAACAAGCTAATGAATTCCAATTAGTTCGACTAATAAAGTTTTTAATAGTTAAATAAGAGGTTTAGAATTTAATTTCCATCGACACCAAAAATCGATTAGTGTCTTGATATGATGATAAAAAACTATCATCAAGAGCAGATATCCTAAATTGAAACTCTCCTCCTCCAAAAAAAAAAAAAAAAAAAGAAGGAAAAAAAAGAAAAGAATGAGCTAATGAAAGTTACCATTTATTTTATTTTATAACATAAATAAATAAATAAATGATATGATTTATTGAGCAATTTGAGCTTATATATAAAAGAACTAGAGCTTTCTAGAAACCCCATATTAAAAGGACAGCGAAAGCCCAAACCCAAACCCAATAGTAAAAAACAGGTCAGGCGATGCCGGCCTGTTCACCTACCTAATCCACCGTCTGTCTTTCCTCTCGTTATCTCCTCTTCTTCTCCTTCTCCTTCTCCTTCTCCCTCTGCCCCTCACTGTCTTCGGCAAATCCAACGTCCCAGAACATACGGTCAGTTCTCGCTTCTCTCTCTATCTCTCACGCATACTTTACATATATTTTTACATATCTGTGTGTGCGCCCTTATATATACAATATCTAGGATATCATATGTAAGTTCACAAATTTCTGGGTTTTCAGTTTCAGTGTTCTTTTAGGTATTAGCTCAAATGCCTGTAGGGTTTGGAAACCAATTCCCTTGTGAACCAAAAATATAACAGAACCCTGTATTTAGTTTAGCCAATATTATTGATCTATTTGTTCATCAAACTAGCTTATCACTCTCAATCTCGGTCTCTCTGCCGGGTTAGGTTGGGATTTTAGGGGGTGGGTTTCTCTTTTTTTTTTTTTTTTTACTGGGATGGTGTTACCGTGTATGGGTTTTTTTTTTTTTTTTTTTTTTTTTTTTTTTTTTTTTTTTTAATTTCTGGACTTTTTTGGGTAAAATGATGTAGTTATGGCAACAGTGGAGTGAATGGCAAATGACTGAAATGAAAGAAGACAAACTTAGAGGACTGAAATGAAAAATAGTGAAACTTAGAAAGTGAGTTTTGAACATATGTAGGATATCATATGTTAACACAAAAGGGGTAAAATTCCTTCTTGTTTTTTTTTTTTTTCTTTGAATTAGTAATTTGCTAAGACATTAGGACCCTTTTGGTTATAAAAAGAAAAGTGTAATTTTTTTTTTTCAATTGTACTTCTTGTTATGTTTAATACCAACTTTGTTTATTTATTTGAAAAGGAAAAATGGGGTTGTTAGGAACATGAATATGCATTGATTCCAGATTGCTTTTACCTTTTAAGTTTTAACTACTTATGTATTGAGTTCACACTTCAAAATGCAGTTTCTGGGATTTTTGTGTTACCCTAGATTTGCCGGGTTAGTGGCCGACCCTAACTAGTTTGTTGAGGGTCCATAGCCGAACCCTAAATTTTGTAACTAAGGCTTGATTGTTGTTGTTGTTGTTGTTCTGGTTTTGGTGGATTAGGTGTTCTTTATTTATGTTGTTAACAGATTAATCGGCTATGTGATATGCTATCCAATGGTAATTGGTTCTACTAAGTAACAAGAGTGTTGACTGGTTCGAATTTGATCCTCTTTGTGCTTATGTCAACTATATTATATTTATACCATATTGAATTGGACCTAAAATTGTTATTATTATTGTGCTGGGGTCACATTTCCCTCTTCTGGGTTAATTTCTGTTCATTCTAGGACATTGCCAATTTGCCTTTAATGTCCAAAATGGCAGTTATCATTTTTTATTTATGTTGGTGGAGGAATTGTGTATGGAATGTGTGCTGGTTTTTTTTTTTTTTTTTTTTTTTTTTCGTGACATTTGGAGCCTGGTGGTGTAGGTATCGAAGCTTAATGTGTAATTTACAAAGCATCTGAATGCTTTGAAGAAGTATGAGCACCACGCAGATTACTGCCTACCAGCCTAAAATATGTCTCAGACATATACCACATTCATCTCACCTCCCTTCTAATCCATGTATTTTACCCGCCCTTCCTAAGCGTGTCCCTAGGACTTCCTTGAGCACAAATGTAAATGCATCACGTCACCAACAATGTGTGCCCATCTCAAAGTACCAGCAGAGCATGCCTGTCTGCTTATTTGGTGGTAAAGGGAAAACGGGAGGTGAAAATGGGGTAAGAGTTCTTGTTATATTTCAATTCATTGGTGCTCATTACTGGACTATGTTAAGGTTAAATTTCCAAGTGGTTAGAAAAATCTATCCAAGTTGCTGATAAAGACTTTGATGTGCACTCAAATGGCTTTAATCCATTTCTCTAAATCACCTGCGAATTCTCTTTAAAATGCTGTGCTAAAGTAATTAGTTATGTCATTATGGTGCATTTCGTGTTGTGTCAATCGGTTATTTTTGTTTTGGGCTGATCTTTTGTTCTCCTTGGGATATCATAAGGAAGTCCTGTTTAAAATAGGTCTCATGCATAAAGAAATTTATTTTATTATTATTAATATCCAGTGAATATCAATCAGAACTTTCACTCCTGGTATACATTAAACCATATTTTATTACTTTTATTCTTATTGGTGCAATAACTTCTGCTGTTTTCACTTTTCAAAAAAAAAAAAAAAAACTTCTGCTGTTGTCACTTGTCCAAACCTTATTTTTTTAATAAAAAAATTCCCTATTTTATTTGTCCCCTTAACATTTCTTTGAGAGGGCTTCTCCTCGCATTTAAGATGAAGCTTCAATTATTAATATATTATCTTTCCACTTATAAAAAAATTAATTGATATTACTTACTGTATATTTCATTATATTGTTTTCATTGTTATATTATTTTTCCAAAGCAAAGTTCAAGAAAATATTTTGCTGCCAGAATTGGTGAAGGGCATTTGTCAGGGATGCATTATCATGCTCCGGTATTGTTAGAGTCATTGGCCCTGTTATGCAATCAGAGTGAAGGAGGGAGGATGAGATGTTCACTGATATCTTCATTCAAGGATTGTATCTCATAATAATTTGATCCGGAAAACTGCATTCACTTGACCAAACTTCTCAAATGCCTGTAGGGTTCTCCATGGAATGCTTTTCAGAATATTTTGGGAAGGTTTAAGGGAAAGTCTGTGGAAGATGTGTTACGGCAGCAGATTGAGAAGAAAGAATTCTATGATGATGGTGGCAAAGGCAAAAAACCTCCATCAGGTGGTGGGGGCGGTAATAGTGGGGATGGTTCTGGTGAGGATGAAGACCTTGGTGGAATCATTGATGAAACTGTGCAAGTGATTTTGGCAACTATGGGCTTTATTTTTATGGTATTAACCTCT